>NW_026014306.1:0-54106 GCF_020379485.1 Brassica napus | reverse complement strand
GAAAAGAGAGAAAAATCTAATTTACATTGCTGAATTTATTAACCCTACCATTTTCTTTAGGGTTTGAATCAAATAGTAATGTTTATTTGGCTTACCCATATCTTTTTTGGTAACGTTTTTCCCATAAACTTCTCATTTAAAACAAACGTTTTCTGTAATTCAATTCAATATATTTTTTTTTAACTTTTTCTGGCACGGTTTTTTGGTATTTAGTTACCTAATACTCTGTGGTTAGTTGAATTGAATTGATCATCTTGTTCAAAGTTGTTTCTTACTCAACAATAAGATTTTGATTTGTTTAATTTAATTTTTTTTATTCCACTTATAGTGTGGTAATTAAAAACATTGTCGGTTATAGTTTTTTTGCAAGTGGGTAACTTGTCGCGAAACTGGCGGAAACTTATAGGATTATTCTAAAGGTAAATACCGCTTAAATACACCCAAAAATAAAGATAATCAGATTCGGTTATGTTTTTGGTCATAGTGTATAGCAGTATTAGCGATGAAGCTCGGATTCGGTTTGTGTTTACCACCGTACCAATAATAGAGAAGACCGGTTGGACCGTGAATTTCGGGGTATTTAGAACGTATTTTACGGTTTTTTCCCTCCGTAAAATGATGGAAATTACATTTGTATGATGAAAACATGCAATACAGATATGACACGTGTAAAAGTTACTAGGAGTCATGCGTATTGCCATGTAGCATTCCAGCGTGGCGAACTTTTTTACTGGGACCCACTGTTTGTCTTTTGTACGGTCCGTTAAAATGGGTAAAATCTTACTTTTTCCGTATTTGTAATATTTTTTTTTTTTTCGTACGAGTTTGGCGCCATGTGATGCCACGTGGTGAAACATCCTGGCTACTTCTGTTTGACCCTTTCTACGACTTTCATGGAGTATCTTTATTTATTGGGAAATTGTTTTTTTTTAAGCGAAAAATGATAACTACGTTCTTTTAGACTAATCTCATATATTTTATGTTTCGATAGACTAATTATTTTCAAAATGGCAATAATGCCCTTAGAATTTTAATTTTTATATATAATAAATAAAGAGTTTGATCAAGCGGGATCGATCGATCCGAAATTACAAGGTCGAACGGATCGATCGAACCTGATCATTATGCAAAAAAAAAAAACGCAGAGCATATACTGATCGACCTGATCCATTTCATTCGATCGACAAATGTCGATTTCATACAGATCGACCGATCTCGAATTATAGACCGATCGATCTGTGAAAGCATAGATATGAATCATGGTAGAAATAATGTGAAAATTTTGTGAACAATCAATGGAATATAGAAGACGCTTGAGAAGAAGGTTACCACTTTTTTTTGTTTTTTTTTTAAAGTTGATTTTTTCAAAATATGAAAGTGAATATTCCCAATATTTTGTTTCCATATTTTTAGGAACTAATTTCTTATCCGTAGAATACAACTAATATGTAGAAATCGGTTTCTACATGTTCTTAGAATTATAGTAATGTGTAGATTTTGATTTCTACATGTTTTAGATTTACAGTAAATCTGTAGAAACTTTCTATGTGTTTTAGATTTATATTAATATGTAGATTTTTATTTCTAAAGATTTTAGATCGGTAGGTTAAGCGCGGAATGTGTATTCTAAATATTTTTAGAATACTCTTATTTACGTAGATCACGTATTCTAAACATTGTAGATTCAATAAAAAAGTGAATTTCGTTTTCTACTTCGTAGAATGCCATTTCTACTTTATTTAGAACAGAATCTGAAAATTATAATTTAAACATTTTTAGAACTGAAAAAATACCACTAAGTTCATATAGGTATTTTATCAATAGTTACTATTTTCCGGTTTTTTTTTGTTCGTAAAACTATTTATTAAATATTTTTTTTTGTAACACTACTATTTATTAAAAAAAAAATTCAAAAAAATTAAAGGATATTATAGGAAAAAATGGCACAAAATATATATTAGTATAAAAGGACATAGTTATCATTTTTTGCTTTAAAAAACAATTTTCCCTTGTTTATTTAACATCAACCAAAAAGTTGATTTTTTTTCCTTTGTTAATTTATCATTAGATTTTTTTAATAAAATGTTAATGAAATCCATTTAAATGATAAATCTTACTCATAGTTTTTATTAATGGTAAATTCATGACTATTATACTATTGTAGATTAGTTAATAAAATAACAGGCTGTATTTATTTAAGTAGTGTGATATTATGTTAACTTTCTTTAGATAATATGGAAGTTAAAGATCAACTGTATTTTTATTCATGATTTTCTTATAAAACTAGTTTAAAACTGTATTTTTTATTATGATGTTTCTTATAAAATAAATAATTTTAAAACTACGTTTGAATTAAATTGGATTTGTTATCCTTGAGTTTCATCAAAATAAACTAAAATTAAATAAAGCATCAATCCTTATGTATAATAAAACAACAGAGAACCCAAGAGATGAAGAAAGAGAGATGGAGACATATTCGTCCCTGAAGATGATATCAGATATAAAGTGACGCACAAAATTAATTCCTACTTTGATATATGTCCTTCCTCTCTTTTTTCCTACTTCTTCTTTTTACATTTTGTGCTTTGTTATATTTTCTTTCCCACGCATTAAAAGTTAAAACAATATGCCTTTGTCTTTTAGAAGCATTCAAATCTCCACCATCTTAATTTGTTTTTACAAATACCAGTTTTTGGAAAAGTAGATTTTGCAAAGTAAAAGAGTAGGCATGGTGCACGATTTACGTGTTTGGTTCATAAGATCGATATTGATCCTCATGCGAGTTTGATGTGTATTATGAGATGACTAACATCGTAACGAGACATTAACTAATGGGTGTCTATCTCATACAATTAATCAAAGTGTAATATTTGTAATATGAAGTGTCTATCCAAAGAAAAAAAGTCTTGAACTGTGGTTTCCTCTTGATTAAGAACAAGTGACATTGCACCTTGACTTTGTTGTATTGTATCCTTTCTTCTTTCCTCTTTAAAATAACTTTTTATTCAACTTAAAGTTGGTGCTGGTGTGTGTGTATTTCATGTGATGTATATCATCATTTCAAAGAAAGAGAAAATAATCCATAACCATTGTAAGAATCTTAAAGGGTGCCTTACCTAGAAACTTCATCTTTCCTTAAAGGCACACTATAATTCAATTTGTTATAAAAAAAGAATTCTTGCTTTTTGAAATAATACTACCATACTCATATATCTTTCGGTTCATATGCACTAAGTCATTAATATTCGTTTTTCAAAGTTTTTTTGAAATTGGTGACTTTAGTTGCACTTTTGTTCCAACATCATATCACACACCTATATCTTACAACAATCAAAGAGGCTTAAAGCTTTCCACTGAAGGCATGTGTTTTGAATTAATTGTTTGGGACTTTGCTACTGCATACATATCACATGTACTATGGTCCATACAGGAGGAGCTCGTGACCTAACATATTACATCCTATTAATCTTTGGATATTTATCAAATGCACCAATACATCTTTGGATCTACCAAATGGATTGGAAACTCACATCACAATGATCAAAAGAGTTTAGGTCTGAGAGGTCCCGGTTTAATTAAAAGATGTGTTGGGCCATCACTCTTTCTTGCTCTCCAAAGAATACCTTACTTAGCCGTATCATCGAAACTTAACTTCGTTATAACACAATATCAAGATTTCTATTTATTTATTTCATGAAAATCGTTGCCCCATTAGGAGACAAGAGAAGAGGTTTTCTGCATAAGACTTTAACTTGGTGTCATGTGTGGTTTGTGCTTATGAACAGTGTGTGTGGTCCCTTCATTTTTTTCTTTCAAATTAAATAAAGGAACCAATGTGTCGATTGCATGATTCCCACTACTGCTTTCAATCTCACCTTCTGCTATAAGATGCATTATGATCCCACCACCACTGCTTTTAATTCATTCAGACAAAAAAACGTAATAAATGTAAAATATTACTGTATATATTATTTTAAATTTTATAAATGTGTATGAATACGAGGAGAGCTATTCATCGAAATGAAATTTAAATGTACTGAGTCTACTGACTTGTTACCATCAGATCATGAACCACATTAACTCCAACCAAGAAGACAAAGACAAAGGTGGTGGTAGTTGTTGTTGCTGTCAGATCACGGATTCACTTTCACCAAATAAAGAATTGGTTAATCGGTTTGAATCAAAAGTGAATCAAAAGTGAATCAAAAGTAGACATTAGACAAGAAGTTATGTGTTGTTATTAAAAGAAACTTACACAAATCCATAACTACGTGAGCGTACAATTAATAGAGATATTATAGTTGGGGGAATGTTGATCCAATTTGTTAAATCATGTGTGAGACATACAGTATATATATTTACCCAAGGACCAGCAAACACCTAATGACACAAATTGCATAAAGATATATCTAGTCCAAGGCCTAAGTGAAGGTCTCACTGAATACTTCTGGAACACACAAAGACGCATAGCTAGGAATGGGGATAAACTCAACTTTCCTTAACCAAGACTTTCCTCCAGAAAATGTTTCCTAGAGACCAGTAAACGACCATTAAAAATGCGAAGTAATAGTAAAACAGTTTTACCTCTTAGGAATGCGGCTCCTTAATATCGTCATAGGAGCCTATAAAAATTTACACAGGCTAAAACGTCAACACATAATTCAACAAGGCATATGTTTATTTCTTTTGCATAAAAGGGGCTTGCAAGTTGCAACAAGCCATACCTTAAGGCTTGAGGGTGCTTGGGGAACAAGAGTAGGACGATGATCACCTTCTACCCTCTTCCCCTGTTTAGAGCAAAAAGGAGATTACATTGTGTACTATAACAGACCACACTTACAATAGACAAACACTACTATTTTGGAAGCTAAAACAACAGATGAACACACATAGATCTCCTCTTTGCCATAGTTGCCAAGGACAAGGAGAAGGAGTCTCATATGTACTGTATACCATACCTGCGGCCCTGCCTATATATATATTGACCTTGAACGAGAACGAGCAGGCATATGAATTGGTGATCGGCTACGTCTGCCGCACTAAAGATCATATCTCGGAAGTGACCTGCATCTGCGCATTAAAAAAAAAAAACAAATCCATCAACTGAAAACAAATACAATGTGGACATCACATCAATATGGACCATATCATCTCGGAACATTTACTTGAAATATCCAGCTGGAACTATGAGCAAATTACTTTAGCACGCAATTCTGAAAAAAACAAGCTGAGATAATTTAAATGTATAATAACAAGTTCCAACATGTATAACAATTTCACCAGAGTTGGTTTGTCTGCGAAACATGAACCGTCACGGCTTAATTTACACACAAAAGTCATGGAAAGTAGAATAATTCAAAATAAATTTAAATTCAAATTAAAATTACATCTTAGCAATGATCTAACAGGATTTCTTAAAAAATTCTATCTTAGTTAACCAAGCGCTCGTACCTTGGTGGTAAAGGAGGTACAGCTGTACTGCCCGCCAACCGGGTTCGAGCCTTGCCACAACGGATTTAACATCCTTTCCGTTGGGGCGTTGGACCATTTTCGAGGGATAGTTGGGAATGTGGCTGCCCAGATACCAGAATTATAAAAAAAAAAAAAAAATTCTATCTTAATTTATAAATTCTATCTTGAAATATATTTTTCATTTTTTCTTTATTTTTATGGCATTTTAAAGGGATTAGAAATGCAATATATTAATAATATTTGCATCAACCAATCATAAATTAAAAAAGAAGGTCGGCATCGTCGTCGCTATATCCTGTCATCATCTAGGGTTCTTCTTCTCCGATATGTATTGATTCTCTCAGTAAAAGAAGCTCGCTCGTTCGTGAAATCGATTCTTAGCAATTTTGATATTTAGGGATTAGGGAATCGTGATTGACAATCTTAGTTCGCTTCGTTGTATAGAAAAAAAAAAAGGAATTAGATAGGGTTTTGTAGATTCGATTATGGATACTAATCAAGCTCCTGGAATCGACGATCTTAAGAAAGTTGCAGATAATCCTTCAGGTTTGTTTCTTTCTCCAGATCGTTTTTATCTGGTTGTTGTAGATTTGAATCTGGATCTTAGTTTGAATTTAGTTCTTCAACTGTGGATTAGTATCTCGAACTTGAGTTGATTCGTTTCATTGCTCTGTACTCGACGAAGATTAGGGACTGTTTAGTTGCTATTTTCAATCTAATTGAAAGATTCTGCTGTGGTGCAGGTGATTCAATGTTTGATGCATCTCAGTATGCCTTTTTGGGAACGATGTTGTGGAGGAGGTTGAGCTTGGTGGACTGGAAGAAGAGGAAGATGAGATTCTGTCTTTTAATGGAATAAGGGAAGGCTTTTCATTTGACAACGAAGAGGTTAGTCTCACCCTATTGTGGAAGAGATAAGAGACTTTTCTTTGGTTATTATACACTCCGGAGTGACTTTACCTTATCCTCCCCAGGTTGAAGATTCTAGGCCTCTGTCTAACGTTGATGATCTTGCTACTACTTTCTCAAAGGTTAGCTTAGCTTTACTGAACACGCTTGATGATTGAATACACATGCATCCTAGCCTTCTGTTTGTGTTTCTTTTTTATATTCAAAATGTTGACCAAGCCATTGTTCTTGGTTTTTTTTGTCTATTATGTTACAGTTGAATAGGGATCCTGAGGTCTATAGAAACACGGGACCAATCATTGATAGGCGACCGAGACAGAGTGAGTTTCATAGATGCATTTACATTGATTTGATATATCACATTTATGCGGCTATGCCCGTTATTCTACTTTTAACTTTATGATCTAGACTGAGCTGCTTGGCATTCCATTTTCCTTGTTATTATCTTTTTTTTTTCCTACAGAGTTAATACATTGCCATGGTTCTCCATCTATCTTACAAGCAAGGCTTTGGTTTGTTGTTTAATCAATTTTTCTTTTTGGTTCTCAGATTCTTTAGCACCTGACTGGACTTATAAGGAGGAGTTACCAGATTGGAATGGCCAGAAGTTACTGGACTCTGATGCCATCAAAGATGACAAGGCTTGGTCGGGACAACCATTCTCTACTCTGGACCCTAAAAGAACAACACCACATCTCGAACCCCGGCATCAGCTACATCAAAACCACAATCAACAACAGTTTCCCAGTGATCCGATTCTTGTCCCGAAGTCATCTTTTGTTTCATACCCTCCTCCAAGCAGCATATCACCAGAACAGCGTTTAGGACACCCAAATGTTGCACCATATCATTCTGGTGGGCCTCAAATGGGATCGCCAATCTTTTCTCAGTTCCCAACTTTGCAGCCTCAGTTGGCTGGCATGCATCATGGATCTCCCCAGCGCGCTGGAAACGTGCCTCAGTTTCGTCCAGATCTTCCCCTGAATAACCGCCCTCAGGCTCAATGGATGAACAACGCGTTGCTACAACAGCCGTCTCATCAAAACGGTTTGATGCCCCCTCAGAATAGATCACAACATCCAATGCAGCCTCAGTTATTTAATCCTCATCTTTCTCGATCATCATCCTCTGGAAGTTATGATGGAATGCTTGGGTTTGTTGATCCAAGGGAAGCAAGACCAGGGTCGGCTCAAGGCAACAGACAGAACATGCGTTTCCATCAACACGGCTTTGATGGTGGCGTTCAGAGGAGAAATAGCGGATGGCCTCCATACCGCTCCAAATATATGTCAGCAGGCGAGCTAGAGAATATATTGAGAGCGCAGCTTGCTGCTACACACAGCAATGATCCTTACGTTGATGACTACTACCATCAAGCATGTCTTGCGAAGAATCTGCAGGTGCAAATCTAAAACATCATTTCTGTCCAAATCATCTGAGGGACCTCCTCCATCCACGTGCACGGACGAACAACGAGCCCCATGCGTTTCTTCAGGTCGATGCTCTTGGCAGAGTTCCTTTCTCTTCGATCCGCAGGCCTCGTCCCCTTCTTGAAATGGACCCTCCAAACTCAACTAAATCTGGTGATGCGGATAACAAAGCTACCGATAAGCCCCTTGATGAAGAACCCATGCTTGCAGCTAGAGTGTGCATTGAGGATGGTCTTAACCTCCTCCTCGATGTTGATGACATTGATCGCTTCCTACAGTTTAGCCAACTCCACGATGGAGGAAACCAGTTGAAACAAAAACGGCAAGCTTTGCTGGAAAGCCTCGCCGTTTCGCTGCAGCTCGTTGATCCCCTCGCCAAGAATGGGCAAAGCAGGTCGCAAGATGATTTCATCTTTCAAAGGATCATCTCTCTTCCAAAGGGTCGGAAGCTACTCGTAAGGTATCTTCAGCTTATCTTCCCTGGAAGCGACCTAATGAGGATAGTCTGCATGGGCATTTTCCGACATTTGAGATCACTGTTTGGAGTCCTCTCATCCGATCCTGACATCGCCAAAACCACAAACAAGCTTGCAAACGTCGTAAACTCGTGCATCCACAAGATGGAGTTGGGACCCATCAGCGCGTGTCTAGCAGCGGTGTCATGCTCTTCCGAGCAGCCACCGCTCCGTCCTCTAGGCAGTCCTGTTGGAGACGGAGCTTCAACTGTACTGAAATCTACGCTCGACAGGGCTTCAGAGCTTCTCCGGGGTAATAACTTCAACAACGCGGGCATGGCTCTATGGCGTGCTTCTTTCAACGAGTTCTACAACCTTCTGATGAGGTATTGCATCAGCAAATACGACGGCATCATGCAGAGTCTGAACTCGCAGCTGCCTCCAGAGTTTGCTAGTGAGATATCTGATGCAGCTGCGCAAGCCATTGTCCGCGAAATGCCTATTGAGCTTCTACGTTCGAGTTTCCCACATATTGATGAGCAGCAGAAGAGGTTACTGATGGAGTTTTTGAAACAATCTATGCTCGGAAGCCAGAAAACAGAGCCAGCCATGAGCCGATAGTATCCAGAGTATAGAATCCAGACACCATATCTCGCAAATGTCTGTATATGAAGGCATAAAGATCATGCAGATACCGTAACAAGAAAAGGTTAGAGAGAATCAGTTCAAACACTCTTTTTTTTTGCAGCAGAGAAAGAGGAGTTGTATTTGAAGTTTGCTCTCTGTACAGAGAAACTAAGTCTTTTAGCTTTTGCAGAACTTTGTAGCCAAGTCATTGTGTGTCTTATGTCTTCCTGTCTAGTTCATGTCATGTGTTTTTCTTTTTTTTTTTCTCATTTTTGCAACTTTTTCATGTTTTTGATAATTCTATTTTCTATGATTCATGAAATAAACATTTGGGGTTATGCTTTTTAGTAATGAATTAATATTCATTGTTCATGCATCTTCTTCTCTCAAGCTAAGAGCATTCACGTGTATGCAAAGAGTGTGCGGAACACGCGCATGTTTTTGACGCGTGGATGACAACAGAGCCAGAGGAAAACAGGTTTTGCGTAGTGATCCTTTTATTTTCTGGGTTCTGCTTAAAAAAACCCAAAAACTTTCATTTCATCTCTCTTCTCCATTTTCTATTCGCCGAGGGAGATGTCGACTCTGTTGAACCCAATCTTATCCATGGCGGCGAACCCATCTCCGGTAGGGTTCGTCTCCCACCTCCCCACTGGTTTCCCCCACTTCCCCTCCGTCAACAAAGGTTTCCCCAGGGTTTTAGCTTCGACCCAGATAACGCTATCCCCCAAAGACTCCGCCTTTACCATCACCGGATCCAGCTGGAAACCCGACGACCCGAGAAGCGACGAGCCGAGACTAAACAACCACTTCTCCCACCTCCAAGCCCTCGTCACAAAAGGCCAAAAACCCAACGTAACACACTCCACCCAGCTCCTCTACGACCTCTGCAAAGCCAACAGGCTCAAAAAAGCCATCCGCGTGATCGAGCTAATGGTCACCTCCGGCGTCATCCCCGACGCCTCCGCCTACACCTACCTCGTCAACCAGCTCTGCAAGCGAGGCAACGTCGGCTACGCGATGCAGCTCGTCGAGAAAATGGAACACCACGGCTTCCCTCCCAACACCGTCACTCACAACGCTCTTGTCCGCGGCCTCTGCATGCTCGGGAGCCTCAGCCAGAGCCTCCAGTTCGTCGAGAGGCTCATGGAGAGAGGGTTAGCTCCCAACGCCTTCACTTACTCGTTCCTCCTCGAGGCTGCTTACAAAGAGCGCGGCACTGATGAAGCTGTTAAACTCCTGGAGGAGATTGTTGCGAAGGGTGGTGAGGTTAATCTGGTTTGTTACAATGTGCTGTTGACTGGCTTTTGTAAAGAAGGGAGGACTGATGACGCGTTGAAGATGTTTAGAGAGATGATGCCGGAGAAAGGGTTTAAGCCTAATGTTGTTAGTTATAATATCTGTTTGAGGTGTTTGTGCTGTGATGGGAGGTGGGAGGAGGCTAATGAGCTGTTAGCTGAGATGGACGGTGGAGATAAGTCTCCTTCGGTTGTTACTTATAACATTTTGATCAACTCGTTGGCTTTTCATGGAAGGACGGACCAGGCGATGGAGGTTTTGAGCGAGATGGGGAGAGGAGTCACCGCAACCAGCTACAACCCGGTGATCGCGCGTCTATGCAAGGAAGGGAAGGTTGATCTCGTCGTGAAGTGTCTAGACGACATGATTTACAGACGCTGTAAGCCTAACGAAGGCACATACAACGCGTTAGGAGCGTTGTGTGATGAGCATAACAATAAGGTGCGAGAAGCGTTTTACATAATACAGAGTTTGAGCAAGAGGCAGAGATGCTGCACGCACGATTTCTACAAGAGCGTGATCACGAGCCTCTGCAGGAAAGGCAACACGTTCGCTGCGTTTCGGCTCTTGTGCGAGATGACTAGGTGCGGGTTCGAACCTGACTCGCACACCTACTCGGCGTTGATCAGGGGGTTGTGTAACGAAGGGATGTTTGGTGGAGCTATGGAGGTTTTGTCGATAATGGAGGAGAGTGAGGGCTGTAATAAACCAACGGTGGATAACTTCAACGCGATGATTCTTGGGTTTTGCAAGATAAGGAGGACGGATTTGGCGTTGGAGGTGTTTGAGATGATGGTTGAGAGGAGGAGGATGCCGAACGAGACGACGTATGTGATAGTGGTTGAAGGGATAGCTCATGAGGGTGAGCTGGAGCTGGCAAGAGAGGTTCTTGAAGAGCTGAGGTCGCGTAAGGTTGTGGGGCAGAATGCAGTAGATAGGATTGTGATGCAGTTTAATTTAGATTTTGATTGAAAGAGATCATCATGAGGCTAAACTTGATTATATACATTTTCCTTTTACTGTTTGTATCATTTTGACTAAGAGATGATGTTTAGTTTTAAGAGGATGGTTTGTTCATGTAAGGTTCAGTTCTTGAATAGGACAGAGTCACAGAGATTAATAAGAATCAAGAAACACATTGTTGTGTTTTTTTAAGCGAGCCAGAAAAAATCTAAAGTTTATACTAGGCCAAGGCATTTTACTCTTAAACCGAATCAAAACCCGGCCCTAAAACCTAACTTGAACCCGGTCCGATCTATAAAGTATCCGAACGGATGTTGAGTTAGAGAAGATTGGATATCTGAATCCAATCAGATAATACCTTGTTCTTTATCTTATTTAATTTAGATTTTTTTTTTTGCTTTCTTTCAATATTTATGCTAATTTCAATTTTATTTTTTAAGTGATTTTAAATAACCGAATTCGATCTGAATTATCTGAATCCAAACTAAAAATATTTAAATCCAGCCGAAAATATAAAAAATACCCGAACAGATTTTATATCCTATCCCTAAATTGAAATACTCGAAAACTCTATATACCCTATCGGAATCCGAATGAATGTCTAAATGTCTCCCCTAGTTCATACTATGTATGATAAATAAGTTAACTTTTAAGGGGTAATTTCGTCATTTGAAGGACAAAACTTGTTTATAAGACTTCTTAAATGCCAAAACGTATATCTTAAGTTCGCCGGTAAATGGAGCAGCTATCTGAATCGAGCCGCCGCGATTCAGCTGATGTGGCTAGCTCGTCGTCATCTACCGCCGCAGATGGTCACATCGGAGGCGGTGGTGGTGGAGAAGCTATGGCTCGAGGGCTATCGGCGATGCTAGAGTCCGTAATTAAGGAATTCGACTCTAAATCAATCGATACTCTCAGTAGCCAAGACAAACTCTCCGGCTCGCTCGATCGACTTGTCCAAGGTACGAATCAATCCCCTCTTCCTTAACCGGTGTTAAACCAAATCGATTCGCTACGTTCTTCGTCTCCGGTTTAATAATTTATTTCCTGAAATTACATTGGTTTACGAATCGATCCGGTTAAGTTGGTATCGAATCTAGTTTTGGTTTTGTGTTAATTGAATGCGATGAAAACAAACACACAGAGCTCGATCAGTTGCTGGAGAACGCTCCGTTGCCGTTCATTGTACAGCACGCGTCGAGGATCTCGAGCGTCAAACAGAGAGTCTCGTCGATGAATCTGGTGCTTAAATCTATACAAAGGCGTATTGATAACATCGATCACATGCTCTCTGCCAACAACATTCAAGGTAGTAGTTAGTAGTCATACAGTTAGCATATATTTATATTGTAATATTATATCACAACACTATGGTTGCTCACACAGACAAAACAGCTTCGGACACTACTTGATGTCCAAAACACGAGTCAATCTCCGGCTTACGTGTGAGCGTGGGAACTAAGGAAACGTCGGCGTTTTGGGGTTGCTTGTCTTTTAACGGGCTTCTATCTAATATGGTCTACTGGTTCTTTTAGCGGGCTTTTATCAAATCTGTTCTTTTCCAGTTTGTAAAAAAATAAACAATTCTCATTTTATTTAATTGCTTTACTAATAAAATCAAAAAAATAATATACTGTTTGTTTGTATTGATCCCATCAAGACCGGCGGCTCCTGTTGCGCCTGTTATGCACCCCAACATGAGAGTTAGCGATCTCATTAATCAGACAACGAAGGAATGGGATGTTCGGCTTTTGGAGAGCTATGTCAACATGGACGATATACAGCTTATAAGGAGTTTAGCCATAAGCTCATCTCATCGCCGCGACTCCTTTTGTTGGAGCTACACAAGAAACGGACAATACACAGTTAAATCTGGATATTGGGTGGCGCGGAACTTATTAAAGGTTGAGGAGGAACATGAGGTTTTGGAGCCAAGTATCACCAATCTTCAAGCTTTTGCTTGGAAGCTGAAGGCGCCTACGAAGATACGTCATCTTATATGGCAGTTGTTGACTGGGCACGTGGCAGTAACAAGGAATTTAGCAAGACGCAATATGAGATGTGATAATTACTGCCCGAGGTGTGGAGAATTAGAAGAATCTGTAACTCATGCCATCTTTGAATGCCCGCCAGCGCTACAAGTTTGGAGCCTATCAGCAACCCCAACAGGCCCAGAGGTATTTCCAGTATCAAGCATCTACACGAACATGGATTATCTATTTTGGAGGAAAAACTCTATTATTGAGCCGGAACAAGACAGGGATCCTTATCCCTGGATAATTTGGTATATATGGAAGGCTAGGAATGAAAAACTATTCAGGGGGATAGATAGAGATCCTTTGGAGTTAGTTCGATATGCAGAGAGTGAATGTCGAGCCTGGTTTGAGGCGAATGAAGTGATACAACCAGTGCCACAAGGAAACAATATGGTGATCCCCCAAGTCATAAGCTTGGGCAACATATGCCTGTTAGATGGATCTTGGACAGCATCGGCCAACTTTAGTGGATGTGGATGGGTGTGGATGGACAGTAGGGGGAAGGCTCAGCTTATGGGGTTAAAAAATATTACTCGACGTGAATCAGCCTTGCACTCGGAAGTTGACGCACTACAGTGGGCAATGGAGAATATGCTTCAGCACTCAACATGTCAGAGCTTTGGGACGGATTGTAAGGACCTGATTGCTATGCTAGAGGAACCTCATGCTTGGCCAAGCTTTGCGACAGAATTGGAGAAGATCGAGACGCTACACATATGCTTCCCGGAGTTCAGCATTACTCATGTCCCACGAACGCAGAATCAATTTTCAGATTTTTTAGCTAAGACTGCTAGATCCTTCCATAGGGAGTTACTTTTCATTGGTTGTTCTGTTCCGGTCTGGTTACCCAGACCACCTCAAGCCTGAGTAATAGAATGGCCGTTTGACGAAAAAAAAAAAAAAAAAAAAATCAATCATGTAGAACAGAATTTCAAAGCGAATATGTCGGCCCGTTAACTGTATTGTTTATAATATCGTTTTTGTTTCTGTTGGGTAAAGCCTTTACAAATACTAATATCTTGTGTTAACAAAATCTTGTCACGTGGCTGGACGACAAAATCGATAGAGCCCCCTTAAATATTTACTTGCGTGTGACAGTGAGTCACGTGTCTTCCCTTCCTGTGCTGGTCACGTGGTTGAAGCCTATTTAACTGGATCTCGTAGCCTTTTAGATAAAATAGTCTCTCTACACTACAAGGTCGATGATATTGAATTGTACAGGAGTGTATGGCCTCTGGGTCACATATTCCTCTAGTTAACCACACTATATTGTTTCATAACGAACATGTTTTTTTTTTTTTTCTAACCGAATATCCTGGCCCCACCGAGGTGGTCCAGATTAAAGACCGAAGTGAACATGGACGCTGCCAGGACGTCACCATGTGATTCACCGTGTAACGGTCTTCGGTCTCGGGTGCTGCAGCCCACATGTAAATTTCGCAGTGGCCAAGGCTCGAACCCAAGGGCGGCGGGCACATAAGGAACATGTTTTTCTTTAACATAGTTAAAACTTTATATAAGGATGTGTATATATCGATGATAATGATGGGAGGAACTTGTGAGGGTGTTTATTAATATGTAAATGAAATGCCCAAAAAGACCGAGCCTCTGACCAGAAAGTTGATTGGTTCCTTTGAGGGTAAACCCATACAAACTCACAAAACTAAACCCATTTCGGGAACTCTGCAAAAGGTTTGTCTTTAACCCACAAATCTAGCTTACTTTATCACTTTTGCAACTTGGCATACTCTAGTTAATATATCATCATGTAGATGTAACTTTCAAGGCAGTAGTATTCGCTTTTTTTCTTTCTCAAGGCTATAAACCCTAGCTGAAAATTGACTGCCTTAGTTGCTGTGAGTGGGGAGGAAGGGAACAAAAGAGGGAAGGCAAAGTACAGAGGAAAGAGACAGGTGATAGAGGCTTAGGGTATTGCACTTTGTATACATACCAATCTCTTGCTGGTCCAATCTTATCTTTTTCTACTAGACTTGATTGTCTATGTAATCTTCCCACAGTTTCGTACCTTTCACGTACCCCATTACCATAATAAATTTTGAGAAAAAAATCCTGACAACTTAACCATGTGATTCCAAACACTGTCTTGACCAATGACCAAACAATATAGATCCACAAGCATTAATGCTTAAACGAACCTTCCTTGATTAACATAACAATAAAATAAACCGCAAAAAAAAAAAAAAAAGTCTCAAAAAAACTGCGTCATTTCCGAAACTCACTAAACGACAAAATATATTAAAAATTAAAAAAAAAATATCACATGAAAGAGACAGCTTAGATAAGCTCCAACGTGGGGAGAGCGCAAATACACACAGAGCAAACACTCTGGGAGAGAGAGAGAGAAAAAAGAATCTGTTTTCCTATTGACCCACATGCATCCCTCTAGCGCGTCAACCTCACTCTCTCAAACCGAACCAAGCAACTACTGTTAAACGTCGATGAACCCTAGACAAAAAAAAACCTAACAAATTGCAAAGATTCTCTATGTACACACAGCCTCAAGCTAAAAGAACATGGATTACTACTAGCTATCGTTTGTTTCGATTTTAGATTCGATCAGTGGAGTTACGCCCTCTACTGATACCACCGTGATGACCTCGGTTGCTTGAGAAGCTCCCTGTTCTATTGTGCTGCGACGAAGAAGCTGAAGCCGATGATGACGAACTCGAGGGAGAGAAGAACTGTCCGAATATCACAGACCCGCCTCTGATCGAACAGACGGGGACGTTTAGGACAGGAGTCACCCTCACGTTAGCGCTGTAAGACCTCTCCATCCCTCTGTGTCTGTACCCGCTCGTCCCGCCGTTGAAGCTGCTCGGGGAGCTCGAGCTCCGCTCGAGGCTCTGGAACACGATTTTCCCCGAGGAGTTTAGCCTCGGGCTGTCGACGGAGACTCCTCTGCTCATCGCTGAGTCATGGGGCCGTATTGGGCTTCGGCCCACTCTCTCGCGTGACGTCACAAGCCTCATCCTCGGGGGATTGTTTGCGTTTTGGCTGCGAGAGGGAGCGAAGGGGTTCCCGGTTATGTTATGGTTATGGTTAGGTCTCTCCGCGTCGAGGGAGAGTCTAGGCACGTCGTCGTGGTCGTGGCCTGAGGAGGAGGAGGAGGAGAGGGACATGCGGGAAGAGGAGATGGAGTGAGATTCGGAGTCTGAGCAGTCCTTGAGGAGAGGGAGAGAAGCATCCGACGTCGTTTTGGAGCTTCGGTGTAGAAACTGTTTTAACGATGACGTGGACGATCTACTCGGGTTCGAGTTAAACGACGTCGCCGCGGCCGTTTTGCTGTTTTGAGAGAATCGTTTCAGTCCCAACAACTCTCTCCACCTACTGGAACAGCGTGGCGCCTTGGGCGAAAACAAACCGCCGTCGCCGCCGCCGGAGATCTCAATCTCAGCTTCCGTCTTCCTCCATTTCTCTCCGGTCTCCACCTTCTCCGTCGTCTGCTGCTTCGTCTTCGTCACGAGTTTTCCCTGCGAGAAAAGCTCGTCCGCCGGGAGCATCCCAACCGGATCCTCGAGGCGAAACTCGAAATCGCCGTCCTCCGGTGGAATCTGCTTCTCCGGTGCGGCGGAAACGTCTTCGCGGCCGAAGGAGGAAGAGGAAGGAGAAGCTCGAGGGTTGAAACAACCGTAAGCGGAGAAATCCTGAGAGACAGTGACATTGTTGTTAACGCAAGCTGAAGCCATCACCGTCGCTCATGCAAGTATCGCCGTCGTCGCCGGAGAATCACAAACGGTTACAGATCTAAAGGAGAGAGAGAGAGAGAAGTCAGATAGAGAGAGGTTTTTTTGGGCTACAGTTTGGAGCGTTGCGAGTAAATAAAACGAGCCTGGTGGCGCGTGAATCTCACCGGACTCAATAAGGGTAGTTTCGGTATTTCAGCTGTTGGAGGGAGCCAGTGGCGGAACCTCTTAACGGCTAAATACACGGATTAGGATAGAGTTTAATAATGCAGCTTTTTAATTACCTTAATTGTCTATAGTTTATTTAATAATGGAAAGTAAAAGTAATAGTAGTATCTTTTTTTTCTCTTTATATGAACTGAAATTTCCAAAAAGTTTATATTATGAATTAGGTAATAAAGGTTGAAAAAAGCATGAAATCATTGATGTATAGAAGATCACGTGATATAAGGGGTGTTTTTGATTTATCTATCAATAAAAAGAAAATAATAATAACTGCGCTCAAAATACGAATCTGTATGAAATCGTTTTGACAGCTAGCAGTAGCTATTAGATGTTAGATGTTACTAATTGCCTTGGTTAAAGGAAAATGGTTTCACGTTTTGAGATCTCCCTGTGATTTGGTCTTTAATTACTGTTTTGGGGAGTTATTTGTGTTTACTTCATGTGCATGTATGTATCGATACAATGAGTGGTGGTGCAATGTGTGTGTGTCTCTCTTAATCTGGTGTTGTGTCCATTTCAAGATGGACTATAGACTAATCATGGGGTTGAATCACTGTCCTTTCTGTTTGCAGTTATAAACCCATTTGCACATGACACTCTTAACTACATGAATTTTAAAGGGAATAACATGAAGGTACATAGTTTGTCTCATCACTTTCTGAGTCACAGTTCATGTCGATTCAATGATTTCTACTTTTAGTGTAGCCAATTTGAATGCCATATTGATTTCACCTTATCAACCAGCATCGTAATGTTGTTTGTTGACTGGATTTACACCCTTGATTGAAAGCAACTTCCAGCTGTGAAACAGTGAATAGCTAATAAAATTATTCTTCCCTCTTCTTGTATATGTATCTTTAGTCTAAATCTAGAAATGATCGCAGCAGAGAGTCATTTACATCTTCGCATACATTAACTGCAAGATTGTCAAAATATCTAAGAAAAACACGCGACTTTCTCATAGTCTTTTGATAAGAATTACCTTGCTAGCTTACAGCCTACAGCTTTTTCATCTGTGACACCATTATTGTATCGTTCTAGTTGTTTAATAGTAGAATTAACTATAAGCTTGTCACACAAAAAATGGTATTGACTATTTCTTGTGAACGTAGATTTGAGAGTGAGGAAAGATAGAGTAGCTTAGAAGAAAGATGAGGGACTTTTTTAGTTGCACTGTTATTAAAAATTATGATTCAAGAAAGTTTAGGAGATGGGATTATGAAAGCCTTGGTTGACCAAGAAGAAGGCCCATTTTATCAGGTGGAGGCCCATCCAAGGGTTGGGTAGTCAAGGTATCAAGGTGTGCACTTGCTGAGAAAAATGTAGTATTTTCATTTGTAACAAAAAAAAATGATGATTGATTTGGAACTTAATACCGCAGATATATGGACCAAGAAGTAGTGGCAAGACCATGCTAGGCTGCTAGCACTTGATGCAGTTGCAACTACTACGATCAGTTGATTATCTGATATTTATATCATCAGAGTATGTTGCTGAAACATATCTTTCTGACGATGCAGAAGCTTGGAGGCAATGCAAATGCTTGTTGATGCAGAGTAAGTCTTTGATCCAGCTTCCTCTAAATCATTAGGTGTTGATGTAGAAAACTTGATAGTGCACCAGCCAGGTAATGGCGTGCGAGATGGCTTAATATAATGTTGTATTCAAGTTCTTGTGCACCTATAGATGAATATGTATACAAAACACTAGCTAGAATTCTTATAGATTCAAAGTATGTTATGAGTTTTCAACAACATTAAGAGAAGAATAACACAAAAACATTTTAGAGAAACATGGGTTACACACATATCTTATAGATTTACTGAGCCAAAGCACTTGTGTTGTACACAAGAAGAGCTCCTCCCGCGAGAATTCCGGCGAGTGTCACCGCCCAGATTGCTAATCCGGTGACTCCTCCCTTGTACACATCACCACTCGCTGACCACTCGTCCTCGTTGTAGATAGGACTGCAAAACACAATCATCATGTTGTCAACAACATATTCTATGGCTCTTATACAAAATATGAAAAGTGTTATAATCATTTCACCTGTATCCATCCACGTTAGCTCCGTACTTGTCAACGAATTTGTAAACACCATATCCCTAAGATCAAAACGGCATCAGTTAAGAAAAATAAAACTTGTAACTCTTAACGTTAATCTACATCGGTTCTTATGTATATATATATATATAACCTTGCCCTTTCTGCCGGAGGCGTCGAGGCCGTCCCTCAAGTCCATGCTGCCGTTAACTCCTACAAGCAAATCGATATAACAGAATAAGCTATAGTTTTTAATTAACAGTAGCTTGTGTACCAAGGTAAGAGTCTGGTGTGCATATTATACGGACCAAAGGGCTTGTCGGTCTTGATCTTCTTAACTCCACTCGCGACAATCTTGAAGGAAGAAGGAGCTCTTGTGAGCGTCGGCAATCCTCTTGCTGACATCTTCTCCACCGTGAAACCCGCGGGTTTCAACGTCACCGATGAAAGCATCACTGAAGCAGCCATTTCTTCTCTCTGTGCGTCTCTCGCACTAGTGCATGTGTGTGGTCATCTAATATGAGAGGAGATGCGATAAGTGATTCCTGTCAGGACACGTGGCGTTTTCTGTATGGCTATGATCTGGATATCTTCTTCACTAACGTTATCTCCAACTGGTGAAGGTGATTCGTCTATGTTGTTCATAAGTTTTGCCACGTTAAACAAATAAGAAGTAGTTTTGCCACGTTGGATTGTCACTATTTTAATTTTCAATTTAGATCCTTATACAAATTAATTTACTTTTACAACCCATACTAGTTTTTTTGTTGCAACTGTGGGTGTAGGTAGGCCTGAGACTTTTATCCGAGATCCGGATTCGATTCGGATCCGATCCGAAAATCCGGATATCCGGAGGGGCCGAATCCGGATCCGGATAGTAAAATGTTGGATCCGTCAAAGTCGGATCCGGATCCGGATATCTTGATTTTTTTAGTCCGGATATCCGGATCCGTAAGTTTTATAAATATCTATTTCAAAATAGTAATATCTATATATAAAAATTAATTTTATTTCATATATTTTCATTTTTATAATAGTATATATATATTTCATGTAAATTTTGTAATATTATACATAGAAATAATTAAAAACACTATATATATTTTATTTTTAAATTATTTTTAATATTTTTTATATATTAATATTTTATTTATTTATTTTAAGGATCCAAATCCGGATCCGGATATCCGCCGGATATTAAAATTTTTAGAAGGATATCCGACACCCGGATATCCGAGAACCCCGGATCCGGATAAGGATAGTAAAATTATGGATCCGCCGGATAAGGATCCGGATCCGGATACCTTAAAATTGCACGGATACCCGATCCGTCCCAGGCCTAGGTGTAAGACCTAGAAGACCTAAAACCCAAATAACTTCTAGGGAGTTAATACAGACGATCAGCTCCACTCCGGAACTTAGGCCATCTTTAACCCTAACACTTCTAATGGGTTGTTGCTTAATCAAAGTTTTACTAATAAATGATTAAACACCCTTTAAGCACCACTTCTTCAACATCTTAATTAATCACCCCTCAAGTAGCACTTCTTATTTTGTTACGGTATGTTCTTGTTTTGTTAAATCCAAAAATTATTAAGCACTCCATTTAAGCACCCCGGTTAATGGTTCTTCTAATGGAGAGTTCTAGTCACACATTTTAAAAATTAGAAACTTTCGATTTGGTTTCTCGTAAACTTTAGAAATCCCCAATTAAATACTAATACAAATATATACATATATATGTATTTTTAGAACTTTATGACTAGGACCTTGATTGATAGTGCATTAGCATTAGCAGTAGCTGCAGAATTTGTATGTTTTTGCTAAATTGTTTAATATGATGATTGGTAGAGCAGTATGAATATGCTATTTAAAATTATTATAAAAATTAGTATATAATATAAAATATATTTATTTTTAATGAATATATTTCTAATATAATATATGTATATATATATGTATATATAATATTTTAGAAATCAAAATTTTATTTTCTAGATATAAAAATAATTTTATGATATTATTAAATAAAATAAATGAATTAATTATATATTTTCCTTAATTTTATAAATTATAAATGAAAATGCTCTTCTAAAAACTTAATATGAGAACATTTGCCAGAAAGCATTAACATTTAGTAATGCTTCTCTAAATGCTTTTCTAACAATTGTTGATTGGATAATGTAGAACATAATGCTAATGCTCTACCAATCAAGAGCTAGATCGTAACCTTCAAAACGCTTAAACCATGGTTTAATTTTGTCTGACTAAGCAAAATGCAACTTAATTTCTAACTACGAATTAAAAGTTAACAAGTTTAGATTTTTGTCGCATTTTTCTTACCACCAGATTACCGCTGCTTAATTACACTTATGTTATTTTGGGCGTCATCAACTGAAATATTAATCTATGACCTTCAATTTTTTTTTTTAATAAAAAATTACATAGTATTGATCCCTAAATTTATAAAAATATATATTTTCTAAAAAACCTTACTAAATTATTTATATCCCTTGAAATCTCAATACCAGCCTTGGTTACCCCTACTAGTTTGTCTGAGATTTGCAATGTCTTTCCTTTGTTGATGCATACAACGAAGCTCATATTTGTCAAGCTTCCAACTACGTCTGGCTACCACGTTTCTAGTCGCTCGTTGCCGTTGACAAACAACACAAGTAGATGATTTGTTTGTGTATCTTTGATCATTAATAAAATCATAAATGTTTGATGCTCCTTCAACCATGGCTTCTCCATAACTGGAAACATCAACAAACTTGACCCTTGTCTGAATATTATAAGAGTCCTAACAGCAACACAAGTTCTAATCATATTTATCATATATAAATCCGCAGAAGTATATGATTGCACTCAAGGATCTGGTCAGCGTGCTTTAGTAGAGTATTCTTTAGAAGACTACGATTAGTATTCGTTTATCTTCTTCCCTGCATACTCTTCTGCTCGAGTCATTAGAATACTATCAACTAGAGTATTATTTATAAGGTATAATACAAATCAACGTCGTTTTAATTAACACTTGGTTGATCAGTCGATTTGTTAGCTACACGTCTAATCGTGAAGAGATACAAAAATACAACTTACAATCAAATATTTCATATATATTGAATCTAAAATGCGCCCACCACAACTTAAATAAAAACATTTCTTCCCGATCGAGACTGCTTCCATTGGATGTGGACCCAAAAAAGTCAATGATCTATATCAGTAGTTCTGTCAAGGAACATTGAACTCTTCTTTTAAAAATAATTATAAACTTTGCGGATAACAAATTACTTTCAAGATAAACTCATTTTAGTAAAGTATAAATAATGTTATACATAAAAAAAGATATACATACAAACAAATTGTAAAATACAGCATAAATATATTTTGTATGGCATATGGATAGAAGAATTTGGAATCTTTGTTGTATTCACATACTCCCAATAATATAAGCACACGGTACTATGGATACAGATATAACAGAACATGCTTTAACTAAATAATGCCAAATGGAACGAAGAAACGCACATGCTCTAAAACACATAACTGAACCAAATTCTTCAAATTCCACAAGAATATTTTACGGACATCATATAATGCCAATAGAATAACTAAATAAGCAATTATTGGATAAGCTGTTTTTCTATAGATCAATAGATCTAAACCGAATTAAAAAAAAAAGTTCAGAACATTTCACTATTTTTTGCAGTTTGACTTGCAATATTACAGATAAGATTCGGTTCGGTTCGGTTCGGTTAGATTCATGATTTTGGTATTCAACATTTTACAGGATCAAACCGGAGTCAACGTAGCTGTACTGTATAAACAGTAGGAGCAACCGCAGGAGATTACACACTCTTGGAAGTAAAGTGGGACCCACAAGATTATACACTACTTCAGTAGCAGTAAGTATGTTCATTTAACACTAACTAAAGGCTAATCAATACGCCAACGACTAGTTATAATAATTAACGACTTTAACCTCTCCGCCTTCATCTCTCTCGCTCTCTATACACTAAACTTTGTCGTCATCATCTCTCTCTCTCGGAACCTTTTGAAACTTTTAAAGTTTTGTTTTTTCGCTTTTTTATTTTCTTTCACGAGCTCTTTTAGCGTTTCTGGAAGCTTTAATCTTACCAGTGCTACCCCCCCCTCCCAATCTAACTTTAGCTAAAGCTTCTTACTTTTGTTTATCTCTCTCCCGTGAAAGCTCTTGTCGGCGGTGGTGATTCTCCGACGAAGCTACTTACTCACCGGAAAATTACTATTCTTGGCGGATCCGATTTCTTAAAAGTGGGACCTTGATGGGTAATTTAGGGAATGTCTTTGAATGAAGCAAAGACTTGTTGGTCTTGCTCTAAAAGAGGAAAGGGAAAGATTCCATTTTTAGTTTTGTCTTTGCCTTTGGAGGGGGGAAACTTGCATGTGAAGGGATCTGGCGTTGAACGAATAAGCCTGAGACCGTACTGTGTGTATCTTCTCTGTCAAGCCCATGTCGGAGAAGCTAGTTGAGTGAGTCCCTTTGGTTCTGTTCTCACAGCAATCAATCCTAAAGTTAATGTCTCTGTGAGCTTAGGGATTAAAGTGGTTGGCTTTGAGAGATGGAGGATATTGGGTTGGTCAAACAAGGTTGGAAATGGATGCAGTCTCAGAAACATATGTGCTCGAACGCTTGTTCTGCGGCGCGGCGTTTTGTGGAGAAGATAGGGGAGCTTGTGGAGCGTCACTGGCCATTGGTGTGCAGTGGGTGTGGGAAGCTGTTAGGGATGCTTCGTCTGGGGATTCTTTACTGGAAAGATTGTATCTTGAGGGGTTTCCGATGCAGTGCTAAGTTGGGCTCAGCTGCTTTGCTTCTGATCATGTGGAGTTGCTTCCTTAGCTTGACTTCCTTGTCTTGCTTGCTCTATGTTCTCCTCAGTATGGTATTGTCTTTACACTCTTAACTCCTTTCTTTTTTTAGATTTTAGATCTTTGAATAGGATTGTCACGTTTACTAACAAAACTGATTCTGAAGTTTTTTTTGATACTACACTACATTGTAGATTTGGTTGTGTTTGATATATTGTATTGAATTGAATATTATGCAGGGAGCAGCTGCAGCTGTTGTTGTGAACTTGGGTTGCACTCCTGGGCTCTTTATTGTAGGACTGTTTGGTATTTTGATATTATGGATGTATGCAAACTTTTGGATCACCGGAACATTGTTCATAGTTGGAGGCAAGTTTTCGATTTTTCATGCTCTTTTACTGTTATACAACACAACCACAATTAGTGTTCTAAAAATCGGTCTGAATGAAACTCGGCATAGAAACGGTCTAATCCCGCCTAGCGATTTTTTGAACATTGACCAATTTAGGAGAAGATTAGTTTGTTGGGGTAGCTTTTCAGGTTATTGGTCAATGAGTCTTATAGTATTCATGATCTATACTATTTTACATGATGTTAATTTCTCTAGTTTTTTTTATATTTCAGGCTATTTATTCTCCTTAAACCATGCCCGTCTGGTGGTTCTAATGGCTGCTGGATATGCGATGTACTGTGTCAAAGTCAGACTCGGATGGCTTGGAGTTCTGCTCTCAATGAATCTTGCCTTCTTGTCCAACGATGTATTAAACTGTCTTCTTCAATGGTGTGACAATCTAAGCGAAAAGCCACAACCTGAGGAGCCAAGAAGTCTGAAGAAACGATTATAGAAGAAGACTATCCAGGGGAATTTGAGTATCCTTCAGTTCCTGTCGAAGAAGAAGAAGAAGAGACAGAGAAAAAGGTTCACGAGAATAAGTCATCAGCTGAACCAACTGCTCCTACTACAACTGTTGTTAACACCGTGAAGGAGATTACTAGTGTTAAGATGGTCAAAGTGGATACAAGTTCGTCAGCTGATGAAATGAAGAGGATACTGAAGAGCGTGAATCATTATGAAGCGTTGGGGTTTTCAAGGCATAAGAAGATTGATGACGCTGTGCTTAAGAAAGAGTATAGAAAGAAGGTTTGGTTCTTTGTTTCCAATTCTTTAATGCAGTTTATGTGAAGGTTAATGAGAGAGTATGTTGGTTTTGTTTCTAGGCAATGTTGGTTCATCCTGATAAAAATATGGGAAGTCCTTTGGCTAGTGAATCATTCAAGAAGCTTCAATGTGCTTACGAGGTAGGAATGTTGATGTTTATGTTCTTGGTGACATGTAAAGGCTTGAACTTGTTTTTGTTTTGTTTCCTCAGGTTCTTTCTGATATTGTAAAGAAGAGAGATTACGATGAGCAATTAAGAAAAGAAGAGTCTAGGACCAGGAGTGTTTGTCAGACATCTCATGCTTCTTCACATCAGGTTTAGTTACTTTCCTTTAAGCTTCTCTGTAGTATCTTTTTTTGGTGTGTGTTTGTCAGACTTTTCTTTTTTTTTTCATTTGCAGAGTGGTGCTGGTTATAGAGCAGAAGAGTCGAGACGGATACATTGTACAAAATGTGGCAATTCACACATATGGGTATGCACCAGTAGGACTAAAGCAAAGGCAAGATGGTGCAAGGTGATTTAAATCAAAACCATTCTTTTGTTATTTAAATGCTCTTTTTTCAGATAATTTAATCTGTTAAACAAAAATGTAGGATTGTGGTCAATATCATCAAGCCAAAGATGGAGATGGGTGGGTTGAACTCAAAGGGACATTACCCTTTGAGAGAGCACATAAGGTTAGTAGCTTTGTTGCTTGTAATGATGGAAGATCTTGTTTTGGTTTAGCTTAACCACTTTGTTTTTTTCATGTCCTTGAAGATTGAGATACCACGCGCTTTTGTTTGTGCGGAGAGCAAGATCTTTGACGTCTCAGAGTGGGCCATATGTCAGGTCTGTTTCTCTCTTATCTCTATGCGAAAGATGATTGAGATTTTACATGAACATGTTTTTGATTTTTGACTTTGATGAATAAACAGGGAATGGCGTGTAGACCAAACACGCATAGGCCAAGCTTTCATGTGAACATGGTTGGGTTAGAGAAGACAACGCAGAGGTCAAACTCGAGTAGGTTCCCATGGGATCTAGACGTGGAGATGATGGATGAGGACGAAGAGGAGTTTGAGCTGTGGCTTCAACAAGCTCTTGCTTCTGGTCTGTTTTGCGAGACCTCAAAACGCAGGAAAAGCTGGAGCCCTTTCAAGTTGAGCCAGATGAAAAGCAAGAAACAGTGGCGAAGGACATCCACTTGATGTATAAGTTTATTGCCACAGGGTACAGGAGACAGGATTCACAGCAAAGTGAATGCAAAGATCTGAGTAGTAGCAACTAGCAAGCATACTCTCTTTGGGGGATCTTTCTCTGTAAATAGAAGCTGTTGGAGGATTCTTGTTCACTTGTTTTCTTTTTAGTCTTGTCTACTTTGAGCAAAAAAAAGAAGCTGTTTATTTTTACGTGAATTTGAAACTCCACATAACCGAGTATGCGGTATTATTGCATAATTAATGTGTTTGCTTCATGTTCAACCCCGCAAATTGTCTAGAAGTGGAAAAACAAGAAGCAAAGATCTGTCTTTTTAGATTAAGAAGTCATTTCTCGTCTTCTTCTTCATCAGTTAATATATGCAAAGAAACAATAACTTCGAGAAGAACTCGCAAGACCGGTTTAGGTGGTTGCAAGACCGGTTCGATTCCAAAATTATTACCGTTAGGAGAGAACCGCACGCACGCACGCACGCGTTTGTGGCGATCGAAACCGACTCAAAACTTGAGAGAAATATAGCCGTTGTAGCTTCTCTATAAATATGCAACACACCAAGACACATAAACACTTTAATCAGACAACAAAACCGAACTCAAAACACACTATAATCAGACAACAAAACCAAACCATTATTTCCTCTCCTCCTTTCTTCTTCTCCAATTATATCGATGTCTGATCAACAACGCCTATTAAAAAAAAACACCGAAGAAGAAGAATACAAATCTCCAACCTTTCTTACACTAAAGCTCTCTCTGTAAATCTTTCAATCTCATTTCTGTGCAATGGAGAAACCACCGCCCAGAGACCAAACCGGTTTCGAAATCGATCAAAGCCGGTTCTCCAATTCCCCGTCGGGAGAATCGCTCGAGTACCTCTCGCTGCTGAAGAAGTTAAGTCTCTCGATTCAGATCTGATTTTTTTGTTTAGCGAAATTCATTTGTCTGATTTCTAAGATCTGTGGTTCAGCTGTTAGAGCTTGTTGCCAGAGACAACAAGAAGTCGGCGATCATACCCCCAGGCTTCTTCTTCTTTTGCCGAAGGAACGATGATGCTTTTACCAAATTTCTCTTTTTTTTTTTTCAAACTTATATGTATGTATGTATGTGTGTATGTATGTGTGTGTATGAGAGATAGAGAGAGGGGGGGAGGGAGAGAGAGAGCGGGAAAGAGAGAGAGGGGGAGGGGGAGGGGGAGGAGGGGGAGGGAGAGAGGAGAGAGAGGGGGAGAGGAGAGAGAGGAAGAGGAGAGAGAGAGGGAGAGAGAGAACGGGAGAGCGCCCAGGAGAGAGAGAGCGGGAGCTCGCCCGGGAGAGAGAGAGCGGGAGAGAGAGAGAGAGAGGGAGAGAGCGGGAGAGAGCGAAGAGCGGGAGAGGAGAGGGAGGGAGAGAGAGAGAGAGCGGGAGAGGGGAGAGGAGAGAGAGGGGGAGAGAGAGAGCGGCGGCCCGGGGAGCGGGAGAGAGAGAGCGGTGGCCCGGGGAGAGGCGGGAGAGCGGCCTGCCCGGGGAGAGCGGCCCGCCCGGGAGAGAGAGGGCGGGAGAGAGGGTTTAGGGAGAGAGAGGGCCCGGGGAGAGCGAGAGAGAGAGAGCAGGAGAGAGGGAGAGAGAGAGAGAGTGGGAGAGAGAGACGGGAAGAGGAGAGAGAGGGGAAGAGAGAGACGGGAAGAGGAGAGAGAGGGGGAGAGGAGAGAGCAGGAGAGAGAGGGGGGAAAGAAGGGGGGGAGAGGAGAAGGGGGGGAGAGAGAGCGGGAGAGAGGAAGGGGAGGGAGAGAGAGAGCGGGAGAGAGGAGGAAGGGGAGGGAGAGAGAGAGCGGGGGAGAGAGAGAGGAGGGAGAGAGGGGGGAGAGAGGAGGAAGGGGAGGGAGAGAGGAGGAAGGGAGGGAGGGAGAGAGAGGGGGGAGAGAGGAGAGGAGGGAGAGGAGAGAGCGGGAGAGAGGGAGAGAGAGAGAGGGAGAGAGAGGGGGGGGGGGGAGAGAGCGGGTTGGGGGGGGGGAGAGCGGGGGTGGGGGAGAGGGAGGAGGGAGGAGAGCGGGGAGCGGGGGAGAGAGACGGGAGAAGGGGGAGGGGCGGGAGAGAGGGGGAGGGGGAGAGAGAGGGGGAGGGAGGAGGGCGGGCGAGGAGAGAGAGGGTGCGGAGAAAGAGAGCGAGGCGGGGCGCGGGGAGAGAGAGGGCTGGGAGAGAGCGGGAGAGAGAGAGAGGGAGATAGAGAGGGGGCTGAGTGAGAGGAGAGAGAGAGATGGCGCGGGGCTGGAGAGTGAGACGCTGATGGAGCAGCCAGAGAGGACTTGGTTGGTCGGGCGGGGAAAGAGAGCTGATATAGAGAGAGCGGGCGGAAGGCGAGATCGGAGCAATGCGATCGCCAGAAAAGGAGAGAGGGGCGGGCTGAATGAGGAAAGTGCAAGGTCTGACTATACGATTGAGATATGAGACTTGCCGATGCGATCAAAAGCTAAAAGAAATAAGAACTCCAAAAGAGAAATTGTAGAGAAAGAACAACAACAAAAAGAAGGGTTTCTAAAATTTATAGTGTTGTTTTAAAATTTCTAACCATATTTTACATTTGTATTAATGTATGCTAAACTCTCTTTCATGGTACATGGACATCGTTCAATTTTTTTTATAAATTAATTTAGTAAAAATTTCATATACTCCCTAAATTAGTGGACTAACCATTATAAAATCGTTATTCTCTAGAGAAATGAAGACAACAAAGCTTCCAAATCTCTTTGACCATCATCATATATCAGTACAAGAGGCTATGCATTAAAGAAATATTGTTGTATTTTTTGAATTTCTCTCAAAATCTATCTGTTAACAACCCCTACGGAAATATTGAGTTTTACGTTAAACGCTCTATATACTGAAACTTATACTTTTTATTGTTGTTCTAAATTTTCTAACGACATTCTAAATTTGTATTAATGTTTGTTAAACTCTCTTTTATGGTGTATCAGAATCGTTCTAATTTTTTTTATCAATTAATTAGTAAAACTTCGTAATATTATCTAAATCAGCGGAAATAACCACTACAAAATTGCTATTTTCTTGAAAAACGGACACAACAAAGGCTCTAAACCTCTTTCAAAAGCATCATATATTAGTGTAGAATGCAACTATGCACCCCCACAAAATATTGAATTTTGGTAAATGATTTATATACTGAACCCTATAATCCTTAGTGTTGTTTTAAAATTTCTAACCACATTCTACATTTGTATTAATCTATGTTAAACTATCTTTCATGGTACATGAGTATCGTTTAATTCTTTTAAAAATTAATTTAGTAAAATTTCATATACTCCCTAAATTAGTGGACTAACCATTAGAAAATCACTATTCTCTAGAGAAATGAAGACAACAAAGGTTCAAAACATCTTTGACCATCATCATATATTAGTACACGAGGAAAATATGCATTAAAAGCAATATTGTTATGTTTTTGAATTTTTCTCAAAATCTAGATGTTAACCCCTACGAAAATATTGAGTTTTACGTTAATAGCTCTATACACTGAAACTTATACTTTTTATTGTTGTTCTAAATTTTCTAACGACATTTTAAATTTGTATTAATGCATGTTAAACTCTCTTTTATAGGATATGAGAATCATTCTTATTTTTTATCAATTAATTAGTAAAACTTATATAATACTATCTAAATCAGTGGAATAACCACTACAAATCGCTATTTTCTTGAAAAACGGACACAACAAAGGCTCTAAACCTCTTTCAACATCATCATATACTAGTGTAGGATGCAACTATGCATTAAAACAATATTGTCATATTTTTGAAATTTTCCAAAATCTATGCGTTAACCACTACAAAATATTGAATTTTGGTAAATGCTTTATATACTTAACCCTATAATCTTTAGTGTTGTTTTAAAATTTCTAACCACATTCTACATTTGTATTAATCTATGGTAAACTCTCTTTCATGGTACATGAGCAACGTTCAATTTTTTTTAAAATAATTTAGTAAAATTTCATATACTCCCTAAATTAGTGGACTAACCGTTATAAAATCGCTATCATCTAGAGAAATAAAGACAACAAAGGTTTCAAACCTCTTTGACCATCACCATATATTAGTACATGATGCAACTATGCATTAAAGCAATATTTTTATATTTCTTGAATTTTTGAATTTTTCTCAAAATCAATCTATTAACCCCTACGAAAATATTGAGTTTTATGTTAAACGCTCTATATACTGAAACCTAAACATTTTAGTGTTGTTTAAAAATTTCTAACCACATTATACATTTGTATTAATGTATGTTAGACTATCTTTCATGGTATATGGGAATCATTATTTTTTTTTTTATCAATTAATTTAGTAAAACTTCATAATACTCCCTAAATCTGTGGAATAACCACTATAAAGTCGCTATTTTCTTGAAAAACGCGCACAACAAGGCTCTAAATCTCTTTAAACATCATCATATGTTAGTCCAGGATGCAACTATGCATTAAAACAATATTGTCATATTTTTTTGAAATTTTCTCAAAACATAAGTGTTAAACACTACAAAAATATTGAATTTTAGTAAATGATTTATATACTGAAGCCTATAATCTTTAGTGTTGTTTTAAAATTTCTAATCACATTATACATTTGTATTAATGTATGTTAAACTCTTTTTCATGGTACTTGAGAATCGTCCAATTTTCTTTATAAATTAATTTAGCAAAACTTTATATACTCTTTAAATTAGTGGACCTTTATAAAATCGCTATTCTCTAGAGAAATGGAGACAACAAAGGTTTCAAACCTCTTTGACCATCATCATATATTATTACATGAGGCAACTATGCATTAAATTAATATTGATATATTCTCTGAATTTTTCTCAAAACTCCCTACGAAAATACTGAGTTTTACGTTAAACGCTCTATACACTGAAACTTATACTTTTTATTGTTGTTCTAATTTTCTAACGACATTCTAAATTTGTATTAATGTATGCTAAACTCTCTTTTGTGGTATGTGAGAATCGTTCTAATTTTTTTATCAATTAATTAGTAAAACTTCACAATAATATCTAAATTAGTGGAATAATCACTACAAAATCGCTATTTTCTTGAAAAAAAGACACAATAAAAGCTCTAAACCTCTTTCGACATCATCATATATTAGTGTAAGATAAAACTATGCATTAAAACAATATTTTTATATTTATTGAAATTTTCTCAAAATCGTTGTGTTAACCAATACAAAAATATTGAATTTTGGTAAATGCTTTATATAATGAACCCTATAATCTTTAGTGTTGTTATAAAATTTCTAACCACATTCTAGATTTGTATTAATGTATGCTAAACTCTCTTTCATGGTACATGAGCATCGTTCATTTTTCTTTTAAAATTAGTTTTGTAAAATTTCATACTCCCTAAATTATTAGACTAACCATTATAAAATCGCTATTATCTAGAGAAATGGAGACATCAAAGGTTCCAAACCATTTTGACCATCACCATATATTATTACAGGAGGCAACTATGCATTAAAGAAATATTGTTATATTTTTTTTATTTTTTCTCAAAATCTATGTGTTAAAAACACCTACGAAAATATTGAGTTTTACGATAAACACTCTATATACTGAAGCCTAAACATTTTAGTGATGTTTTAAATTTTCTAACCACACTCTACATTTGTATTAATGTATGTTAAACTCTCTTTCATGGTATATGAGAACCGTTATAATTTTTAATCAATGAATTTAGTAAAACTTCATAATACTCCTTAAATCGGTGAAATAACCACTATAAAATTGCTATTTTCTTGAAAAACGGAGACAACAAAGACTCTAAACCTCTTTTAACATCATCATATGTTAGTGGAGGATGCAACTATGCATTAAAACAATATTGTCATATTTTTTGAGATTTTCTCAAAATCTATGTGTTAACCCCTACAAAGATATTAATTTTGATAATTGCTATATATACTGAAGCCTATAATCTTTAGTGTTGTTTTAAAATTTCTAACCGCGTTCTACATTTGTATTAATATAGGCTAAACTATCTATCATGGTACATGAGCATCGTTAATTTTGTTTTTAAATTAATTTAGTAAAATTTCATATACTTCCTAAATTAGTGGACTAACCATTATAAAATCGCTATTCACTTGATAAATGAAGACAACAAAAGTTCCAAACCTCTTTAACCATCACCATATATTAGCGCATGAGGCAATTATGCATTAAAGCAATATTTTTATATTATTTGAAGATTTGAAACGTTCTCAAAATATATGTGTTAACCCCTACGAAAATATTGAGTTTTATGTTAAACATTCTATATACTGAAGTCTAAAACATTTAGTGTTGTTTTTAAAATTCTAACCACATTCTATATTTGTATTAATGTATGTTAAACTCTCTTTCATGGTATATGGAAATTGTTATAATTTTTAATCAATTAATTTAGTAAAACTTCATAATACTCCTTAAATCGGTGAAATAATCACTATAAAATCGCTATTTTCTTGAATAACGAAGACAACAAAGGCTCCAAACCTCTTTCAATACCATCATATATTAGTGCAAGATGCAACTATGCATTAAAATAATATTGTCATATTTTTTGAAATTTTCTCAAAATCTATGTGTTAACAACCCCTACAAAAAATATTGAATTTTGATAATTGCTTTATATACTGAAGCATATAATCTTTAGTGTTGTTTTAAAATTTCTAACCATATTCTACATTTGTATTAATGTATGTTAAACTCTCTTTCATGGTACATGAGAATCAGTATAATTTTGTATCAATTAATTTAGTAAAACTTCATAATACTCCATAAATCGATGGAATAACAACAATAAACTTGCTATTTTCTTGAAAACGGAGACAACAAAGGCTCCAAGCCTCTTTCAACATCATCATATATTAGTGCATGATGCAACTATGCATTAAAACAATATTGTCATATTTTTTGAGATTTTCTCAAAATCTATGTGTTAACCCCTACAAAAATATTAAATTTTTGGTAAATGCTTTATATACTGAAGCCTATAATCTTTAGTGTTGTTTTAAAATTTCTAACCACATTCTACATTTGTATTAATGTATGCTAAACTCTCTTTTATAGTGTATGAGCATCGTTCAATTTTTTTTATAAGTTAATTTAGTAAAACTTTATACACTCCCTAAATTAGTGGACTAACTATTATAAAATCGTTATTCTCTAGAGAAATGTATACAACAAAGGTTCCAAACCTCTTTGACCATCATCATATATTAGTACAGGAGGCAACTATGCATTAAACCAATATTGTTATATTTTTGAATTTTTCTCAAAATCTATGTGTTAACCCTTACGAAAATATTGAGTTTTACATTTAACGCTCTATATACTGAAGCCTAAACATTTTAGTGTTGTTTAAAATTTCACCACATTCTCTATTTGTATTAATGTATGTTAAACACTCTTTAATGGTATATGAAAATTTTTATAATCTTTTATCAATTAATTTAGTAAAACTTCATAATACTCCCTAAATCGGTGGAATAACCACTATAGAATCGCTATTTTCTTGAATAACGGAGACAACAAAGGCTCCAAATCTCTTTCAACATCAACATATATTAGTGCAAGATGCAACTATGCATTAAAACAATATTGTCATATTTTTTGAAATTTTCTCAAAATCTATGTGTTAACCCCTACAAAAAATATTGAATTTGATAATTGCTTTATATACTGAAGCATATCTTTAGTGTTGTTTTAAAATTTCTAACCACATTCTACATTTGTATTAATGTATGTTAAACTCTCTTTCATGGTATATGGGAATCAGTATAATTTTGTATCAATTAATTTAGTAAAACTTCATAATACTCCATAAATCGATGGAATAACCACTATAAAGTTGCTATTTTCTTGAAAACGGAGACAAGAAAGGCTCCAAACCTCTTTCAACATCATCATATATTAGTGCATGATGCAACTATGCATTAAAACAATATTGTCATATTTTTTGAGATTTTCTCAAAATCTATGTGTTAACCCCTATATTAAATTTTGGTAAATGCTTTATATACTGAAGCCTATAATCTTTAGTGTTGTTTTAAAATTTCTAACCACATTCTACATTTGTATTAATGTATGCTAAACTCTCTTTTATAGTGTATGAGCATCGTTCAATTTTTTTTGTAAGTTAATTTAGTAAAACTTTATAAACTCCCTAAATTAGTGGACTAACTATTATAAAATCGTTATTCTCTAGAGAAATGTGTACAACAAAGGTTCCAAACCTCTTTGACCATCATCATATATTAGTACAGGAGTCAACTATGCATTAAACAATTATTGTTATATTTTTAAATTTTTCTCAAAATCTATGTGTTAACCCCTACGAAAATATTGAGTTTTACATTTAACGCTCTATATACTGAAGCCTAAACATTTTAGTGTTGTTTAAAATTTCACCACATTCTCTATTTGTATTAATGTATGTTAAACACTCTTTCATGGTATATGAAAATTTTTATAATCTTTTATCAATTAATTTAGTAAAACTTCATAATACTCCCTAAATCGGTGGAATAACCACTATAGAATCGCTATTTTCTTGAATAACGGAGACAACAAAGGCTCCAAATCTCTTTCAACATCATAATTTGTTAGTGCATGATACAACTATGCATTAAAACAACATTGTCATATTTTTTGAAATTTTCTCAAAATCTATGTGTTAACCCCTACAAAAAATATTGAATTTTGATAATTGCTTTATATACTGAAGCCTATAATCTTTAGTGTTGTTTTAAAATTTCTAACCACATTCTACATTTGTATTAATGTATGCTAAACTCTCTTTTATAGTGTATGATCATAGTTCAAATTTTTTATAAGTTAATTTAGTAAAACTTCATAAACTCCCTAAATTAGTGGACTAACTATTATAAAATCGTTATTCTCTAGAGAATTGTATACAACAAAGGTTCCAAACCTCTTTGACCATCATCACATATTAGTACAGGAGGCAACTATGCATTAAAGCAATATTGTTATATTTTTTGAATTTTTCTCAAAATCAATGTGTCCCTACGAAAATATTGAGTTTTACATTTAACGCTCTATATATTGAAGCCTAAACATTTTAGTGTTGTTTAATATTTCACCACATTATCTATTTGTATTAATGTATGTTAAACACTCTTTCAAGGTATATGAGAATTGTTATAATCTTTTATCAATTAATTTAGTAAATTCGTAATACTTCCTAAATCGATTGAATAACCACTATAAAATTGCTATTTTCTTGAAAAACAGAGACAACAAAGGCTCCAAACCTCTTTCAACATCATAATTTGTTAGTGCATGATACAACTATGCTTTATATACTGAAGCCTATAATCTTTAGTGTTGTTTTAAAATTTCTAACCACATTATACATTTTTATTAATGTATGCTAAACTCTCTTTTATAGTGTATGAGCATCGTTCAATTTTTTTTTATAAGTTAATTTAGTAAAACTTTATACACTCCCTAAATTAGTGGACTAACTATTATAAAATCGTTATTCTCTAGAGAAATGTATACAACAAAGGTTCCAAACCTCTTTGACCATCATTATATATTAGTACAGGAGGCAACTATGCATTAAAGCAATATTGTTATATTTTTTGAATTTTTCTCAAAATCAATGTGTGAACCCCCTACAAAAAATATTGAATTTTGATAATTGCTTTATATACTGAAGCATATAATCTTTAGTGTTGTTTTAAAATTTATAACCACATTCTACATTTGTATTAATGTATGTTAAACTCTCTTTCAAGGTATATGAGAATCAGTATAATTTTGTATCAATTAATTTAGTAAAACTTCATAATACTCCATAAATCGATGGAATAACCACTATAAAGTTGTTATTTTCTTGAAAAGGGAGACAACGAAGGCTCCAAACCTCTTTCAACATCATCATATATTAGTGCATGATGCAACTATGCATTAAAACAATATTGTTATATTTTTTGAGATTTTCTCAAAATCTATGTGTTAACCCCTACAAAAATATTAAATTTTGGTAAATGCTTTATATACTGAAGCCTATAATCTTTAGTGTTGTTTTAAAATTTATAACCACATTATACATTTTTATTAATGTATGCTAAACTCTCTTTTATAGTGTATGAGCATCGTTCAATTTTTTTTTATAAGTTAATTTAGTAAAACTTTATACACTCCCTAAATTAGTGGACTAACTATTATAAAATCGTTATTCTCTAGAGAAATGTATACAACAAAAGTTACAAACCTCTTTGACCATCATCATATATTAATACAGGAGGTAACTATGCATTAAAGCCATATTGTTATATTTTTTTGAATTTTTCTCAAAATCTATGTGTTAACCCCTACGAAAATATTGAGTTTTAAATTTAACGCTCTATATACTGAAGTCTAAACATTTTAGTGTTGTTTTTAAAATTCTAACCACATTCTATATTTGTATTAATGTATGTTAAACTCTCTTTCATGGTATATGGAAATTGTTATAATTTTTAATCAATTAATTTAGTAAAACTTCATAATACTCCTTAAATCGGTGAAATAATCACTATAAAATCGCTATTTTCTTGAATAACGAAGACAACAAAGGCTTCAAACCTCTTTCAATACCATCATATATTAGTGCAAGATGCAACTATGCATTAAAATAATATTGTCATATTTTTTGAAATTTTCACAAAATCTATGTGTTAACAACCCCTACAAAAAATATTGAATTTTGATAATTGCTTTATATACTGAAGCATATAATCTTTAGTGTTGTTTTAAAATTTCTAACCATATTCTACATTTGTATTAATGTATGTTAAACTCTCTTTCATGGTATATGAGAATCAGTATAATTTTGTATCAATTAATTTAGTAAAACTTCATAATACTCCATAAATCGATGGAATAACAACAATAAACTTGCTATTTTCTTGAAAACGGAGACAACAAAGGCTCCAAGCCTCTTTCAACATCATCATATATTAGTGCATGATGCAACTATGCATTAAAACAATATTGTCATATTTTTGAGATTTTCTCAAAATCTATGTGTTAACCCCTACAAAAATATTAAATTTTTGGTAAATGCTTTATATACTGAAGCCTATAATCTTTAGTGTTGTTTTAAAATTTCTAACCACATTCTACATTTGTATTAATGTATGCTAAACTCTCTTTTATAGTGTATGAGCATCGTTCAATTTTTTTTATAAGTTAATTTAGTAAAACTTTATACACTCCCTAAATTAGTGGACTAACTATTATAAATCGTTATTCTCTAGAGAAATGTATACAACAAAGGTTCCAAACCTCTTTGACCATCATCATATATTAGTACAGGAGGCAACTATGCATTAAACCAATATTGTTATATTTTTTGAATTTTTCTCAAAATCTATGTGTTAACCCTTACGAAAATATTGAGTTTTACATTTAACGCTCTATATACTGAAGCCTAAACATTTTAGTGTTGTTTAAAATTTCACCACATTCTCTATTTGTATTAATGTATGTTAAACACTCTTTCATGGTATATGAAAATTTTTATAATCTTTTATCAATTAATTTAGTAAAACTTCATAATACTCCCTAAATCGGTGGAATAACCACTATAGAATCGCTATTTTCTTGAATAACGGAGACAACAAAGGCTCCAAATCTCTTTCAACATCAACATATATTAGTGCAAGATGCAACTATGCATTAAAACAATATTGTCATATTTTTTGAAATTTTCTCAAAATCTATGTGTTAACCCCTACAAAAAATATTGAATTTTGATAATTGCTTTATATACTGAAGCATATAATCTTTAGTGTTGTTTTAAAATTTCTAACCACATTCTACATTTGTATTAATGTATGTTAAACTCTCTTTCATGGTATATGGGAATCAGTATAATTTTGTATCAATTAATTTAGTAAAACTTCATAATACTCCATAAATCGATGGAATAACCACTATAAAGTTGCTATTTTCTTGAAAACGGAGACAACAAAGGCTCCAAACCTCTTTCAACATCATCATATATTAGTGCATGATGTAACTGTGCATTAAAACAATATTGTCATATTTTTTGAGATTTTCTCAAAATCTATGTGTTAACCCCTATATTAAATTTTGGTAAATGTTTTATAAACTGAAGCCTATAATCTTTAGTGTTGTTTTAAAATTTCTAACCACATTCTACATTTGTATTAATGTATGCTAAACTCTCTTTTATAGTGTATGAGCATCGTTCAATTTTTTTGTAAGTTAATTTAGTAAAACTTTATAAACTCCCTAAATTAGTGGACTAACTATTATAAAATCGTTATTCTCTAGAGAAATGTGTACAACAAAGGTTCCAAACCTCTTTGACCATCATCATATATTAGTACAGGAGTCAACTATGCATTAAACCAATATTGTTATATTTTTTAAATTTTTCTCAAAATCTATGTGTTAACCCCTACGAAAATATTGAGTTTTACATTTAACGCTCTATATACTGAAGCCTAAACATTTTAGTGTTGTTTAAAATTTCACCACATTCTCTATTTGTATTAATGTATGTTAAACACTCTTTCATGGTATATGAGAATTGTTATAATCTTTTATCAATTAATTTAGTAAATTCGTAATACTCCCTAAATCGATTGAATAACCACTATAAAGTTGCTATTTTCTTGAAAAACAGAGACAACAAAGGCTCCAAACCTCTTTCAACATCATAATTTGTTAGTGCATGATACAACTATGCATTAAAACAACATTGTCATATTTTTTGAAATTTTCTCAAAATCTATGTGTTAACCCCTACAAAAAATATTGAATTTTGATAATTTCTTTATATACTGAAGCCTATAATCTTTAGTGTTGTTTTAAAATTTCTAACCACATTCTACATTTGTATTAATGTATGCTAAACTCTCTTTTATAGTGTATGATCATAGTTCAAATTTTTTTATAAGTTAATTTAGTAAAACTTCATAAACTCCCTAAATTAGTGGACTAACTATTATAAAATCGTTATTCTCTAGAGAATTGTATACAACAAAGGTTCCAAACCTCTTTGACCATCATCACATATTAGTACAGGAGGCAACTATGCATTAAAGCAATATTGTTATATTTTTTGAATTTTTCTCAAAATCAATGTGTCCCTACGAAAATATTGAGTTTTACATTTAACGCTCTATATATTGAAGCCTAAACATTTTAGTGTTGTTTAATATTTCACCACATTATCTATTTGTATTAATGTATGTTAAACACTCTTTCAAGGTATATGAGAATTGTTATAATCTTTTATCAATTAATTTAGTAAATTCGTAATACTTCCTAAATCGATTGAATAACCACTATAAAATTGCTATTTTCTTGAAAAACAGAGACAACAAAGGCTCCAAACCTCTTTCAACATCATAATTTGTTAGTGCATGATACAACTATGCTTTATATACTGAAGCCTATAATCTTTAGTGTTGTTTTAAAATTTCTAACCACATTCTACATTTGTATTAATGTATGCTAAACTCTCTTTTATAGTGTATGAGCATCGTTCAATTTTTTTTATAAGTTAATTTAGTAAAACTTTATACACTCCCTAAATTAGTGGACTAACTATTATAAAATCTTTATTCTCTAAAGAAATGTATACAACAAAGGTTCCAAACCTCTTTGACCATCATTATATATTAGTACAGGAGGCAACTATGCATTAAAGCAATATTGTTATATTTTTTGAATTTTTCTCAAAATCAATGTGTGAACCCCTACAAAAAATATTGAATTTTGATAATTGCTTTATATACTGAAGCATATAATCTTTAGTGTTGTTTTAAAATTTATAACCACATTCTACATTTGTATTAATGTATGTTAAACTCTCTTTTAAGGTATATGAGAATCAGTATAATTTTGTATCAATTAATTTAGTAAAACTTCATAATACTCCATAAATCGATGGAATAACCACTATAAAGTTGTTATTTTCTTGAAAAGGGAGACAACGAAGGCTCCAAACCTCTTTCAACATCATCATATATTAGTGCATGATGCAACTATGCATTAAAACAATATTGTTATATTTTTGAGATTTTCTCAAAATCTATGTGTTAACCCCTACAAAAATATTAAATTTTGGTAAATGCTTTATATACTGAAGCCTATAATCTTTAGTGTTGTTTTAAAATTTCTAACCACATTTTACATTTGTATTAATGTATGCTAAAATCTCTTTAATAGTGTATGAGGATCGTTCAATTTTTTTTTATAAGTTAATTTAGTAAAATTTTATACACTCCCTAAATTAGTGGACTAACTATTATAAAATCGTTATTCTCTAGAGAAATGTATACAACAAAAGTTACAAACCTCTTTGACCATCATCATATATTAATACAGGAGGTAACTATGCATTAAAACAATATTGTTATATTTTTTGAATTTTTCTCAAAATCTATGTGTTAACCCCTACGAAAATATTGAGTTTTAAATTTAACGCTCCATATACTGAAGTTTAAACATTTTAGTGTTGTTTTTAAAATTCTAACCACATTCTATATTTGTATTAATGTATGTTAAACTCTCTTTCATGGTATATGGAAATTGTTATAATTTTTAATCAATTAATTTAGTAAAACTTCATAATACTCCTTAAATCGGTGAAATAATCACTATAAAATCGCTATTTTCTTGAATAACGAAGACAACAAAGGCTCCAAACCTCTTTCAATACCATCATATATTAGTGCAAGATGCAACTATGCATTAAAATAATATTGTCATATTTTTTGAAATTTTCTCAAAATCTATGTGTTAACAACCCCTACAAAAAATATTGAATTTTGATAATTGCTTTATATACTGAAGCATATAATCTTTAGTGTTGTTTTAAAATTTCTAACCATATTCTACATTTGTATTAATGTATGTTAAACTCTCTTTCATGGTATATGAGAATCAGTATAATTTTGTATCAATTAATTTAGTAAAACTTCATAATACTCCATAAATCGATGGAATAACAACAATAAACTTGCTATTTTCTTGAAAACGGAGACAACAAAGGCTCCAAGCCTCTTTCAACATCATCATATATTAGTGCATGATGCAACTATGCATTAAAACAATATTGTCATATTTTTTGAGATTTTCTCAAAATCTATGTGTTAACCCCTACAAAAATATTAAATTTTTGGTAAATGCTTTATATACTGAAGCCTATAATCTTTAGTGTTGTTTTAAAATTTCTAACCACATTCTACATTTGTATTAATGTATGCTAAACTCTCTTTTATAGTGTATGAGCATCGTTCAATTTTTTTTATAAGTTAATTTAGTAAAACTTTATACACTCCCTAAATTAGTGGACTAACTATTATAAAATCGTTATTCTCTAGAGAAATGTATACAACAAAGGTTCCAAACCTCTTTGACCATCATCATATATTAGTACAGGAGGCAACTATGCATTAAACCAATATTGTTATATTTTTTGAATTTTTCTCAAAATCTATGTGTTAACCCTTACGGAAATATTGAGTTTTACATTTAACGCTCTATATACTGAAGCCTAAACATTTTAGTGTTGTTTAAAATTTCACCACATTCTCTATTTGTATTAATGTATGTTAAACACTCTTTCATGGTATATGAAAATTTTTATAATCTTTTATCAATTAATTTAGTAAAACTTCATAATACTCCCTAAATCGGTGGAATAACCACTATAGAATCGCTATTTTCTTGAATAACGGAGACAACAAAGGCTCCAAATCTCTTTCAACATCAACATATATTAGTGCAAGATGCAACTATGCATTAAAACAATATTGTCATATTTTTTGAAATTTTCTCAAAATCTATGTGTTAACCCCTACAAAAAATATTGAATTTTGATAATTGCTTTATATACTGAAGCATATAATCTTTAGTGTTGTTTTAAAATTTCTAACCACATTCTACATTTGTATTAATGTATGTTAAACTCTCTTTCATGGTATATGGGAATCAGTATAATTTTGTATCAATTAATTTAGTAAAACTTCATAATACTCCATAAATCGATGGAATAACCACTATAAAGTTGCTATTTTCTTGAAAACGGAGACAACAAAGGCTCCAAACCTCTTTCAACATCATCATATATTAGTGCATGATGCAACTATGCATTAAAACAATATTGTCATATTTTTTGAGATTTTCTCAAAATCTATGTGTTAACCCCTATATTAAATTTTGGTAAATGCTTTATATACTGAAGCCTATAATCTTTAGTGTTGTTTTAAATTTTCTAACCACATTCTACATTTGTATTAATGTATGCTAAACTCTCTTTTATAGTGTATGAGCATCGTTCAATTTTTTTTGTAAGTTAATTTAGTAAAACTTTATAAACTCCCTAAATTAGTGGACTAACTATTATAAAATCGTTATTCTCTAGAGAAATGTGTACAACAAAGGTTCCAAACCTCTTTGACCATCATCATATATTAGTACAGGAGGCAACTATGTATTAAAGCAATATTTTTATATTTTTTGAATTTTTCTCAAAATCAATGTGTTAACCCCTACGAAAATATTGAGTTTTACATTTAACGTTCTATATACTGAAGCCTAAACATTTTAGTATTGTTTAAAATTTCACCACATTCTCTATTTGTATTAATGTATGTTAAACACTCTTTCATGGTATATGAGAATTGTTATAATCTTTTATCAATTAATTTAGTAAATTCGTAATACTCCCTAAATCGATTGAATAACCACTATAAAGTTGCTATTTTCTTGAAAAACAGAGACAACAAAGGCTTCAAACCTCTTTCAACATCATAATTTGTTAGTGCATGATACAACTATGCATTAAAACAACTTTGTCATATTTTTTGAAATTTTCTCAAAATCTATGTGTTAACCCCTACAAAAAATATTGAATTTTGATAATTGCTTTATATACTTAAGCATATAAACTTTAGTGTTGTTTTAAAATTTCTAACCACATTCTATATTTGTATTAATGTATGTTAAACTCTCTTTCATGGTATCTGAGAATCAGTATAATTTTGTATCAATTAATTTAGTAAAACTTTATAATACTCAATAAATCGATGGAATAACCACTATAAAGTTGTTATTTTCTTGAAAACGGAGACAACAAAGGCTCCAAACCTCTTTCAACATCATCATATATTAGTGCATGATGCAACTATGCATTAAAACAATATTGTCATATTTTTTGAGATTTTCTCAAAATCTATGTGTTAACCCCTACAAAAATATTAAATTTTGGTAAAGGCTTTATGTACTGAAGCCTATAATCTTTAGTGTTGTTTTAAAATTTCTAACCACATTCTACATTTGTATTAATGTATGCTAAACTCTCTTTAATAGTGTATGAGGATCGTTCAATTTTTTTTATAAGTTAATTTAGTAAAACTTTATACACTCCCTAAATTAGTGGACTAACTATTACAAAATCGTTATTCTCTAGAGAAATGTATACAACAAAAGTTACAAACCTCTTTGACCATCATCATATATTAATACAGGAGGTAACTATGCATTAAAGCCATATTGTTATATTTTTTTGAATTTTTCTCAAAATCTATGTGTTAACTAACCCATACGAAAATATTGAGTTTTAAATTTAACGCTCTATATACTGAAGTCTAAACATTTTAGTGTTGTTTTTAAAATTCTAACCACATTCTTTATTTGTATTAATGTATGTTAAACTCTCTTTCATGGTATATGGAAATTGTTATAATTTTTATCAATTAATTTAGTAAAATTTCATAATACTCCCTAAATCGGTGGAATAACCACTATAAAATCTCTATTTTCTTGAATAACGGAGACAACAAAGGCTCCAAACCTCTTTCATCATCATCATATATTAGTGCAAGATGAAACTATGCATTAAAACAATATTGTCATATTTTTTGAAATTTTCTCAAAATCTATGTGTTAACCCTACAAAAAATATTGAATTTTGATAATTGCTTTATATACTGAAGCATATAATCTTTAGTGTTGTTTTAAAATTTCTAACCACATTCTACATTTGTATTAATGTATGTTAAACTATTTTTCATGGTATATGGGAATAATTTTGTATCAATTAATTTATTAAAACTTCGTAATAGTCCATAAATCGATGAAATAACCACTATAAAGTTGCTATTTTCTTGAAAACGGAGACAACAAAGGCTCCAAACCTCTTTCAACATCATCATATATTAGTGCATGATGCAACTATGCATTAAAACAATATTGTCATTTTTTTTAGACTTTCTCAAAATCTATGTGTTAACCCCTACAAAAATTAAATTTTGGTAAATGCTTTATATACTGAAGCCTATAATCTTTAGTGTTGTTTTAAAATTTCTAACCACATTCTACATTTTTATTAATGTATGCTAAACTCTCTTTTATAGTGTATGAGCATCGTTCAATTTTTTTTATAAGTTAATTTAGTAAAACTTTATACACTCCCTAAATTAGTGGACTAACTATTATAAAATCGTTATTCTCTAGAGAAATGTACACAACAAAGGTTCTAAACCTCTTTGACCATCATCATATATTAGTACAGGAGGCAACTATGCATTAAAGCAATATTTTTATATTTTTTAAATTTTTCTCAAAATCTATGTGTTAACCCCTACGAAAATATTGAGTTTTACATTTAACGCTCTATATACTGAAGTCTAAACATTTTAGTGTTGTTTTTAAAAATTCTAACCACATTCTATTTTTGTATTAATGTATGTTAATCTCTCTTTCATGGTATATGAAAATTGTTATAATTTTTATCAATTAATTTAGTAAAACTTCATAATACTCCCTAAATCGGTGGAATAACCACTATAGAATCGCTATTTTCTTGAATAACGGAGACAACAAAGGCTCCAAACCTCTTTCAACATCATCTTATATTAGTGCAAGATGCAACTATCCATTAAAACAATATTATCATATTTTTTGAAATTTTCTCAAAATCTATGTGTTAACCCCTACAAAAAATATTGAATTTTGATAATTGCTTTATATACTGAAGCATATAATCTTTAGTGTTGTTTTAAAATTTATAACCACATTCTACATTTGTATTAATGTATGTTAAACTCTCTTTCATGGTATATGAGAATCAGTATAATTTTGTATCAATTATGTTAGTAAAACTTCGTAATACTCAATAAATCGATGGAATAACCACTATAAAGTTGTTATTTTCTTGAAAACGGAGACAACAAAGGCTCCAAACCTCTTTCAACATCATCATATATTAGTGCATGATGCAACTATGCATTAAAACAATATTGTCATATTTTTTGAGATTTTCTCAAAATCTATGTGTTAACCCCTACAAAAATATTAAATTTTGGTAAATGCTTTATGTACTGAAGACTATAATCTTTAGTGTTGTTTTAAAATTTCTAACCACATTCTACATTTGTATTAATGTATGCTAAACTCTCTTTAATAGTGTATGAGGATCGTTCAATTTTTTTTATAAGTTAATTTAGTAAAACTGTATACACTCCCTAAATTAGTGGACTAACTATTACAAAATCGTTATTCTCTAGAGAAATGTATACAACAAAAGTTACAAACCTCTTTGACCATCATCATATATTAATACAGGAGGTAACTATGCATTAAAGCCATATTGTTATATTTTTTTGAATTTTTCTCAAAATCTATGTGTTAACTAACCCCTACGAAAATATTGAGTTTTAAATTTAACGCTCTATATACTGAAGTCTAAACATTTTAGTGTTGTTTTTAAAATTCTAACCACATTCTATATTTGTATTAATGTATGTTAAACTCTCTTTCATGGTATATGAAAATTGTTATAATTTTTTATCAATTAATTTAGTAAAACTTCATAATACTCCATAAATCGGTGGAATAACCTCTATAAAATCTCTATTTTCTTGAATAACGGAGAAAACAAAGGCTCCAAACCTCTTTCATCATCATCATATATTAGTGCAAGATGCAACTATGCATTAAAACAATATTGTCATATTTTTTGAAATTTTCTCAAAATCTAAGTGTTAACCCCTACAAAAAAATATTGAATTTTGATAATTGCTTTATATACTGAAGCATATAATCTTTAGTGTTTTTTTTTAAATTTCTAACCACATTCTACATTTGTATTAATGTATGTTAAACTCTCTTTCATGGTATATGGGAATCTGTATAATTTTGTATCAATTAATTTAGTAAAACTTCATAATACTCCATAAATCGATGGAATAACCACTATGAAGTTGCTATTTTCTTGAAAACGGAGACAACAAAGGCTCCAAACCTCTTTCAACATCATCATATATTAGTGCATGATGCAACTATGCATTAAAACAATATTGTCATATTTTTTGAGATTTTCTCAAAATCTATGTGTTAACCCCTACAAAAATATTAAATTTTGGTAAATGCTTTATATACTGAAGCCTATAATCTTTAGTGTTGTTTTAAAATTTCTAACCACATTTGACATTTGTATTAATGTATGCTAAACTCTCTCTCATGGTGCATAAGCATCGTTTAATTTTTTTAATAAGTTAATTAAGTAAAACTTCATATACTCCTTAAATTAGTGGATTAATCATTATAAAATAGTCATTCTCTAAAGAAATGTAGACAACAAAGGTTCCAAACCTCTTTGACCATCATCATATATTAGTGCATGTGGCAACTATGCATTAAAGAAGTATTGTTATATTTTTTGAATTTTTCTCAAAATCTATGTGTTAACCCCTACGAAAATATTGAGTTTTCATTTAAACGCTCTATATACTGAAGCCTAAACATTTTAGTGTTGTTTTAAATTTCTAACCACATTCTCTATTTGTATTAATATATGTTAACTCTCTTTCATGGTATATGAGAACTGTTATAATGTTTTATCAATTAATTTAGTAACTTCATAATACTCCCTAAATCGATGGAATAAACACTATAAATTTGCTATTTTCTTGAAAAACGAAGACAACATGGGCTCCAAACCTCTTTCAACATCATCATTTGTTAGTGCAGGATACAAATTTGCATTAAAACAATATTTTCATATTTTTTGAAATTTTCTCAAAATCTACGTGTTAACCCCTACAAAAATATTGAATTTTGGTAAATGCTTTATATACTGAAGCCTATAATCTTTAGTGTTGTTTTAAAATTTATAACCACATTATACATTTGTATTAATGTATGTTAAACTCTCTTTCATAGTGTATGAGAATCGTCCAATTTTTTTTATAAATTATTTTAGTAAAACTTTATATACTACCTTAGTGGATTAACCATTATAAAATCGATATTCTCTACAGAAAAGAAGACAATAAAAGTTTCAAACCTTTTTGACCATCATCATAGATTAGTACATAAGGCAACTATGCATTAAAACAATATTGTAATAATTTTTGATTTTTTCTCAAAATCTATGTGTTAACCCTTACGAAAATATTGAGTTTTACGTTAAACGCTCTATATACTGAAACTTATACTTTTTTATTGTTGTTCTAAATTTTCTAACGACATTCTAAATTTGTATTAATGTATGTTAAACTCTATTTTATGGTATATGAGAATCGTTCTAATTTTTTAACAATTAATTAGTAAAACTTCATAAAACTATCTAAATCAGTGGAATAACCAGTACAAAATCGTTATTTTCTTGAAAAACAGACACAACAAAGGCTCTAAACCTCTTTCAAATCATCATGTATTAATGTAGGATGCAACTATGCATTAAAACAATATTGTCATATTTTTTAAAAAAATTTCAAAATCTATGTGTTAAACCCCAACAAAATATTGAATTTTGGTAAATGCTTTATATATTGAACCCTATAATCTTTAGTGTTATTTTAAAATTTCTAACCACATTCTACATTTGCATTAATCTATGCTAAACTCTCTTTCATGGTATATGACCATCGTTCAATTTTTTTTAAAATTAATTTAGTAAAATTTCATATACTCCCTAAATTAGTGGACTAACCATTATAAAATCGTCTTTTTCCAGAGAAATGAAGACAACAAAGGTTCCAAACCTGTTTGACCATCCCCATATATTAGTACAGAAGACAACTATGCATTAAAGAAATATTGTTATAATTTTTGAATTTTCTTGAAATCTATGTGTTAACCCCTACGAAAATATTGAGTTTTACGTCAAACGCTCTATATACTGAAGTCTAAACATTTTAGTGTTGTTTTAAAATTTCTAACCATATTCTACATTTGTATTAATGTATTTTAAACTCTCTTTTATTGTATTTGGGAATCGTTCTAGTTTTTTATCAATTAATTACTAAAACTTCATAATCCTATCTAAATCAGTGGAATAACCAATACGAAATTGCTATTTTCTTGAAAAACGGAGACAAAAAGGCTTTAAATCTCTTTCAACATCATCATTTGTTATTGCAAGATGCAACTATGCATTAAAACAATATTGTCATATTTTTTGAATTTTTTTTCAAAATCTATGTGTTAACTCCTACAAAAATATTGAATTTTGGTAAGTGCTTTATATACTGAACCCTATAATATTTAGTGTTGTTTTAAAATTTCTAACCACATTCTACATTTGTATAAATGTATGCTAAACTCTCTTTCATGGTGCATGAGCATCGTTCAATTTTTTTAATAAGCTAATTTGGTAAAACTTCATATACTCCTTAAATCAGTGGACTAACCATTATAAAATCGTTATTCTCTAGAGAAATGTAGACAACAAAGGTTCCAAACCTCTTTGACCATCATCATATATTAGTACATGAGGCAACTATGCATTAAAGCAATATTGTTATATTTTTTGAATTTTTCTCAATATCTATATGTTACGAAAACATTGAGTTTTACATTAAACGCTCTATATACTGAAGCCTAAACATTTTAGTGTTGTTTAAACTTTCTAACCACATTCTACATTTTTATTAATGTATATTAAACTCTCTTTCATGGTATATGAGAATTGTTATAATCTTTTATCAATTAAATTTAGTAAAACTTCATAATACTCCCTAAATCGGTGGAATAACCACTATAAAGTCGCTATTTTCTGGAAAAACGGAGACAACAAAAGCTCCAATCCTATTTCAACATCATCATATGTTAGTGCATGATGCAACTATGCATTAAAACAATATTGTCATATTTTTTGAAATTTTTTCAAAGTCTATGTGTTAACCCCTACAAAAATATTGAATTTTGATAATTGCTTTATATACTGAAGCTTATAATCTTTAGTGTTGTTTTAAAATTTCTTACTACATTATACATTTGTATTAATGTATGTTAGACTCTCTTTCATGGTATATGAGAATCATTATTATTTTTTATCAACTAATTTAGTAAATCTTTGTAATACTCCCTAAATCGGTGGAATAACCACTATAAAGTCGCTATTTTCTTGAAAAACGCAGACAACAAAGGCTCCTAATCTCTTTCAACATCATCATATGTTAGTGCAGAATGCAACTATGCATTAAAACAATATTGTCATATTTTTTTGAAATTTTCTCAAAATCTATGTGTTAACAACCCCTACAAAAATATTGAATTTTGGTAAACGCTTTATATACTGAACCCTATAATCTTAGTGTTATTTTAAAATTTCTAATCACATTATACATTTGTATTAATGTATGATAAACTCTCTTTTATGGTACATGAGCATCGTTCAATTTTTTTTATAAATTAATTTACTAAAATTTTATATACTCCCTAAATTAGTGGACTAGCAATTATAAAATCGCTATTCTCTCGAGAAATGGAGACAACAAAGTTTCCAAACCTGTTTGACCATTACCGTATATTAGTACATAAGGCAACAATGCATTAAAGCAATATTGTTATATTTTTTGAATTTTTCTCAAAATCTATGTGTTAACAACCCCTACGAAAAACTTTTAGTTTTACGTTAGACGCTCTATATACTGAAGCCTAAACATTTTAATGTTGTTTTAGAATTTCTAACCACATTCTACATTTTTATTAATGTATGTTAAATTCTCTTTCAAGGTATATGGGAATCGTTATAAAATGTTTATCAATTAATTTAGTAAAACTTCATAATACTCCCAAAATCGGTGGAATAACCACTATAAAATCGCTATTTTCTTGAAAAACGGGGACAACAAGGGCTCCAAACCTCTTTCAACATCATCATATGTTAGTGCATGATGAAACTATGCTTTAAAACAATATTGTCATATTTTTTGAAATTTTCTCAAAATCTATGTGTTAACCCCTACAAAATATTAAATTTTGGTAAATGCTTTATATACTGAAGTCTATAATCTTAAGTGTTGTTTTAAAATTTCTAACCACATCCTACATTTGTATTAATGTATGTTAAACTCTTTTTCATGGTACATGAGCATCGTACAATTTTTTTATAAATTAACTTTGTAAATTTTCATATACTCCCTAAATTAGTGAACTAACCGTTATAAAATCGTTATTCTCTAGAGAAATGGAGACAACAAAGGTTCCAAACCTGTTTGACCATCCCCATATATTAGTACATGAGACAACTATGCATTAAAGAAGTATTGTTATATTTTCTGAATTTTTCTCAAAATCTATGTGTCCCTACGAAAATATTGAGTTTTACGTTAAACGCTCTATATACTGAAGCCTAAACATTTTAGTGTTGTTTTAAAATTTCTAACCACATTCTACATTTATATTAATGTATGTTAAACTCTCTTTTATGGTATATGAGAATCGTTCTAATTATTTATCAATTAATTAGTAAAACTTCGTAATACTATCTAAATCAGTGGATTAACCACTACAAAATCGATATTTTTTTTGAAAAACGGACACAATGAACGCTCTAAACCTCTTTCAATATCATCATATATTAGTGTAGGATGCAACTATGCATTAAAACAAGATTGTCATATTTTTTGAAATTTTCTCAAAATCTGTGTTTGGTTGATATGACGCACAAGTCCAACGAAATAGAGAATATTTACTTGGAGGAAACTCAACAAGAAAAAAGAAATGTTATATAAAGAACAAAGGAGATAAACTCACAAAATAAAGGGGAAAATCATTGATCTTTTCATAGAACGAGATCACATATTTATAGTACTTGTGGTTAAAGAAAGACATAAAGAAATTGCGGAAAACCACACCTAGAAAAAAACAAAGATTGACTAGAAAATAATAAATAAGTCAAAGACACTGATTTTGATGAAAAATATGCCTAGGAAATAAAAAATATTGACTGAATATATTAAAGATAGTCAAAGACTCCATTTTCTAGACGTGGGTTGTACGATCCGAAGCACATTAGGGAGCAAGAGAGAGAGCGGGCGAGGGAGAGAACGGGAAAGAGAGGGCGGGGTGAGAGAGAGGGCGAGGGAGTGGGAGCGGGCGAGAGAGAGAGAGAGAGCATTGGTCGGGTGAGAGAGAGGGGGCGAGGAAGAGGGCGGGGCGAGGGAGCGGACGGCGAGAGAGAGTGCGGGGCGAGGGAGAGAGCGGGGGGGGGGGGGAGAAAAAAGATATATAGCAGGTGAGAGAGAAGGCGATGCGAGAGAGGAATTTAGGAAATTACCGCAATTACCGCAAAATCCACCTAAAATTCGATAACACAAATTTAATAAAATTAAAATTTACAAAATTGAATAACACAGATTTAATAAAACTAAAATTTACAAAATTTAATAAAATATTATTTTTATATTTAATTACAAATCATTTTTTTGTTAGGATTTAGATCTCATATATTTTGGTTTATAAAATTATAATCAACTACATGTAACTGGATTAACAAGTTTAATGTAAAATATTAATGAAATTATTTTTTGATTACTAAATTTATACAAAACAAACATTTTTTTTCATTTTAAATATGTTTTGGGGAAAATAAAACTTTTATTTGAATTTCCTTTAAGCTGCTTTACTCGCTTGTTCGATTTTGAGTTTGACCTTCACGGAAGAGTTTCCTTTTTCCCCACCGCCGCAATTTCGCCCGGCGGAGAAACCGAAAAAAAAAAAACCCTAGAAATTGGAATTGTACAACGACGACGGATTCGATCTCTCTCTCTTTCTCGTCCCTTCCCTGATTCAAAATCCGCGTTCGATCGATCGCTCGCATTTGCTGGTGAGAAATGAGTCGGCTCTCTTTCCGTCCACGTCCACTGGACATTCACAAGAAGCTTCCGATTTTGAAATCGTATAAAGACTTTGAAGACGACGACACGCCAACTAGGAACCCTCAGCTGCTGCGTTTAGCTTCTTCCGTAGAGCTTGACCATGAGGTCCGTCCAATTTCACATATAGTCTCTTCTTCTTCTAAACTCGTTTCGATCGTTTCGCCTTTGTTAGTTTAGTGTTAAAAATGTTTCCTTTTGCATTTTGGGTTTATGTTATTTCAGGTGTCTCCAGTGCCAAGTAAGAAGCTTGCTTCAGAGATACCAACGCCTCAGTTTGTTGTTGTGGACACGTATGAACGAGATTATTCTCCGACGTTTGGTCAACCTGCTTCTTATCTACGTGCAAGAGGAGGTTTGTTTTTTTTGTATAATGAAAGTGCTTTGTTTGTTTAATTGGAGACTTAAAGTCTGTGGCTTTTTCTGTTTGTTTGCAGCTCGGTCTGAGCTTGGAGAGTTTGTGGAGTATGATCTTGACAATGAGGATGATGACTGGCTTTATGAGTTTGATAAAGATAACAAGCAGCTTTCGCCTGAAATGTAAATTAACTATCATGTTCTAGATGGATTAGTTCGCTTTATGTAGGGCGAACAACATGTAAACGTGTTGGATTGTTTGAAACAGGTTTGAGAGCATTATTTTAAACTAGAGGTGTTGGACCACAAGACGCGGGAAAGGGCAGGAGTTATTACACCTACCCTTGGCTCTCCAGTTTCTGTGCTTTTGCAGCTTGATGGTGCTATTGAGGTATATATACCTTTGCTTTGATTGTGTGTTTCACAGTGTTTTGGATTCGCATGTCTCTTTTTAGCTTGTAACATATACGAACTTGGCATTTGAAATAACCCTTGTTATCATATTATTACAGGCGCTGCAATCACTGTCTATTAATTATGGAGTCTTCCAGGCTATCTTCAACTATTGGAAAGACAAGGTTTGGCATAGCTTGATTGTTATAACTTATCTGGAAACATACGTTGTGTTGCCATGCATAATCCTTGTGATCAGGATTACTTTTCAGATGAAAAACTAGTTAAACATCTGAAGCACGTTTGGCTTAGAAGACTAATGCATATGTTTCATTTTTTTGGTGTCAACTTAGCGCAAAAGATGGCAGAAGCCTATCTTACGGCGTTTGCAGGTTAGTACCATTATTTACGGTTAAACAACAATCAAGGCCCATGCTCAAAAGGGTCTTTACCTTTGTTTTTTAATTGAAGTTTTGCTTCTTTGTTTGGAAACAGCCCTCCTCCACCGGTCAATGACACCAATCCCTACAATGTGTTTAGACCGGGGAGAAAGCTCACGACTCCACACAAGAAGTGTAGGCCGTTATCTTAATACTTTTATTTATATTGAATTCAATTAGCCGAAGAAGAACACTGAGAAGTAACCTTACTTTACTACAGATGCAGAGGAGAGAAAAAATGTGGCAGTCATTTGAAAAGCTTTCGACAGGTACGGGAATCATTTGGATTATCTTTCACATTTTGTTGAATTACATTCTTATACTGAAACATTCGAATGCAAGTCTTTCCTGA
>NW_026014305.1:0-24235 GCF_020379485.1 Brassica napus | reverse complement strand
CCAGGCTGAATCACTTTGTAAGAAGCTTGATTTGGTTACATAAATTGGTGTGGAGATCACCAGGAATTGATAAATCTCATAGCGTTGGGATGAAGTAGTTATCCCATTTTCAAATCATGTGATTCCCAGTTCCCAGTTTGGAATAGGACAGCTTCTCTCTTCGTCGTTCCTATCGAACCAGATGAATCACTTTGTAGAAGCTTGATTTGGTTACATAAATTGTGGGAGAATCACCAGGAATTTGAATAAATCTCATAGGAGTTGGGATGAAGAAGTTATTCCCACTTTCAAATCATGTGATTCCAGTTTCCCAGTTTGGAATAGGACAGCTTGTTCGTCGTTCCAATCAAACCAGATGATCATTTGCAAGAAGCTTGATTTGGATACATAAAGTGTGTGAGAATCACGAGGAAGTTGAATAAATCTCATAGAGTTGGATGAAGAAGTTATCCCACTTTCAAATCATGTGATTCCATTTTCCCATTTGGGAATAGGACAGCTTCTTCTCGTCTTTCCAATCAAACCAGGATGAATCACTTTGTGCAATAAGCTTGATTTGGATTACTAAAGTGTTGGAGAATCACCCTGAAGTTTGAATAAATCTCATAGGAGTTGGGATGAAGAAGTTAACCCACTTTCAAACCAGGTGATTCCAGTTTCCCTGTTTGGGAATAGGACACTTCTTCGTCGTTCCAATCACCAGGCTGGATCACTTTGTAAGAAGCTTGATTTGGTTCATAAATTGGTGGAGAATCACCAGGAATTGAATAAATCTCATAGGAGTTGGGATGAAGTAGTTATCCCATTTTCAAATCAGGTGATTCCAGTTTCCCAGTTTGGGATATGACAGCTTCTTCGTCGTTCCTATCAAACCAGGATGAATCACTTTGTAAGAAGCTTGGATTGGTTACAAAAAGTGTTGGAGAATCACCAGGGAGTTGAATAAATCTCATAGGAGTTGGGATGAAGAAGGTTCCCACTTTCAATCATGTGATTCCAGTTTCCCAGTTTGGGAATAGCACAGCTTCTTCTTCGTCGTCAATCAAACCAAGAATGAATCACTTTGCAAGAAGCTTGATTTAGATACTAAAGTGGTTAGAATCACGAGGAAGTTGATAAATCTCATAGGAGTTGGGATGAAGAAGTTATCCCACTTTCAAATCAGGTGATTCCAGTTTCCCATTTTGGGAATAGGACAGCTTCTTCTTCGTCGTTCCATCAAACCATGATGAATCAATTTGTAAGAGGCTTGATTTGGTTACATAAAGTGTTGGAGAATCACCAGGAAGTTGAATAAACCTCATAGGAGTTGGGATGAAGAAGTTATCCCACTTTCAAATCAGGTGATTCCAGTTTCCCAGTTTGGGAATAGGACAGCTTCTTCGTCGTTCCAATCAAACCAGGATGAATCACTTTGCAAGAAGCTTGATTTGGATACATAAAGTGGTGTAGAATCACGAGGAAGTTGAATAAATCTCATAGAAGTTGGGATGAAGAAGTTATCCCACTTTCAAATCATGTGATTCCAGTTTCCCAGTTTGGGAATAGCACAGCTTCTTCTCGTTCCAATCAAACAGGATGAAATCACTTTGCAAGAAGCTTGATTTGGATACATAAAGTGGTGTAGAATCACGAGGAAGTTGAATAAATCTCATAGGAGTTGGGATGAAGAAGTTATCCCACTTTCAAATCAGGTGATTCCAGTTTCCCATTTTGGGAATAGGACAGCTTCTTCGTCGTTCCAATCAAACCAGGCTGGATCACTTTGTAAGAAACTTGATTTGGTTACATAAATTGGTGGAGAATCACCAGAAATTGAATAAATCTCATAGGAGTTGGGATGAAGTAGTTATCCCATTTTCAAATCATGTGATTCCAGTTTCCACAGTTTTGGGAATATGACAGCTTCTTCGTTCGTTCCTATCAAACCAGGATGATCACTTTGTAAGAAGCTTGGATTGGTTACAAAGTGTTGGGAGAATCACCAGGGAGTTGAATAAATCTCCATAGGATTGGGATGAAGAGGTTATCCCACTTTCAAATCATGTGATTCCAGTTTCCTCCCAGTTTGGGAATAGGACAGCTTCTTCGTCGTTCCAATCAAACCAGGATGAATCACTTTGCAAGAAGCTTGATTTAGATACATAAAGTGGTGTAGAATCACGAGGAAGTTGAATAAATCTCATAGGAGTTGGGATGAAGAAGTTATCTCACTTTCAAATCAGGTGATTCCAGTTTCCCATTTTGGGAATAGGACAGCTTCTTCGTCGTTCCAATCAAACCAGGCTGAATCACTTTGTAAGAAGCTTGATTTGGTTACATAAATTGGTGGAGAATCACCAGGAAATTGAATAAATCTCATAGGAGTTGGGATGAAGTAGTTATCCCATTTTCAAATCATGTGATTCCAGTTTCCCAGTTTGGGAATAGCACAGCTTCTTCGTCGTTCTATCGAACCAGGATGAATCACTTTGTAAGAAGCTGATTTGGTTACATAAAGTGTTGGAGAATCACCAGGAAGTTGAATAAATCTCATAGGAGTTGGGATGAAGAAGTTATTCCACTTTCAAATCATGTGATTCCAGTTTCCCAGTTTGGGAATAGGACAGCTTGTTCGTCGTTCCAATCAAACCAGGATGAATCACTTTGCAAGAAGCTTGATTTGGATACATAAAGTGGTGTAGAATCACGAGGAAGTTGAATAAATCTCATAGGAGTTGGGATGAAGAAGTTATCCCACTTTCAAATAGGTGATTCCAGTTTCCCAGTTTGGGAATAGGACAGCTTCTTTCGTCGTTCCTCCAAACCAGGCTGAATGAATCACTTTGTAAGAAGCTTGATTTGGTTTACATTGTGGAGAATCACCAGGAAACTGAAAAAATCTCATAGGAGTTGGGATGAAGAAGTTATCTCACTTTCAAATCATGGGATTCCAGTTTCCCAGTATGGCAATAGGACAGCTTCTTCGTCGTTCCTATCAAACCAGGATGAATCACTTTGTAAGAAGCTTGATTTGGTTACATAAAGTGGTGGAGAATCACCAGGAAGTTGAATAAATCTCATAGGAGTTGGGATGAAGAAGTTATCCCACTTTCAAATCAGGTGATTCCAGTTTCCCAGTTTGGGAATAGGACAGCTTCTTCGTCTTTCCAAACAAACCAGGCTGAATCACTTTGCAAGAAGCTAGATTTGGTTACATTAATTGGTGGAGAATCACCAGGAAATTGAATAAATCTCATAGGAGTTGGGATGAAGAAGTTATCCCACTTTCAAATCAGGTGATTCCAGTTTCCCAGTTTGGGAATATGACAGCTTCTTCGTTCGTTCAATCAACCAGGCTGAATCACTTTGTAAGAAGCTTGATTTGGTTACATAAATTGGTGGAGAATCACCAGGAAATTGAATAAATCTCATAGGAGTTGGGATGAAGAAGTTATCCCACTTTCAAATCATGTGATTCCAGTTTCCCACTTTGGGAATAGGACAGCTTCTTCGTCGTTCCTATCAAACCAGGATGAATCACTATGAAAGAAGCCTGATTTGGTTACATAAAGTGGTGGAGAATCACCCGGAAGTTGAATAAATCTCATAGGAGTTGGGATGAAGAAGTTATCCCTCTTTCAAATCATGTGATTACAGTTTCCCAGTTTGGGAATATGACAGCTTCTTCGTCGTACCAATCAAACCAGGTTGAATAACTATGTAGGAAGCTTGATTTTGTTACAAAAATTGGTGGAGAATCACCCGGAAGTTGAATAAATCTCATAGGAGTTGGGATGAAGAAGTTATCCCACTTTCAAAACATTTGATTCCAGTTTTTTCAGTTTGGGAATATGACAGCTTCTTCGTCGTACCAATCAAACAAGGATGAATCACTTTGCAAGAAGCTTGATTTGGATACATAAAGTGGTGTAGAATCACGAGGAAGTTGAATAAATCTCACAGAAGTTGGGATGAAGAAGTTATCCCACTTTCAAATCATGTGATTCCAGTTTCCCATTTTGGGACTAGGACAGCTTCTTCGTCGTTCCAATCAAACCAGGATGAATCACTTTGCAATAAGATTGATTTGGTTATATAAAGTGGTGGAGAATCACCCTGAAGTTGAATAAATCTCATAGGAGTTGGGATGAAGAAGTTAACCCACTTTCAAACCAGGTGTTCCAGTTTCGTCCTTTCCCTGTTTGGAATAGGACAGCTTCTTCGTCGTTCCAATCAACCAGGCTGGATCACTTTGTAAGAAGCTTGATTTGGTTACATAAATTGGTGGAGAATCACCAGGAAATTGAATAAATCTCATAGGAGTTGGGATGAAGTAGTTATCCCATTTTCAAATCATGTGATTCCAGTTTCCCAGTTTGGGAATATGACAGCTTCTTCGTCGTTCCTATCAAACCAGGATGAATCACTTTGTAAGAAGCTTGGATTGGTTACAAAAAGTGTTGGAGAATCACCAGGGAGTTGAATAAATCTCATAGGAGTTGGGATGAAGAGGTTATCCCACTTTCAAATCATGTGATTCCAGTTTCCCAGTTTGGGAATAGGACAGCTTCTTCGTCGTTCCAATCAAACCAGGATGAATCACTTTGCAAGAAGCTTGATTTAGATACATAAAGTGGTGTAGAATCACGAGGAAGTTGAATAAATCTCATAGGAGTTGGGATGAAGAAGTTATCCCACTTTCAAATCAGGTGATTCCAGTTCCCATTTTGGTAGGGACAGCTTCTTCGTCGTTCCAATCAAACCAGAATGAATCAATTTGTAAGAGGCTTTTTTGGTTACATAAAGTTTGGAGAATCACCAGGAAGTTGAATAAACCTCATAGGAGTTGGGATGAAGAAGTTATCCCACTTTCAAATCATGTGATTCTAGTTTCCCAGTTTGGGAATAGGACAGCTTCTTCGTCGTTCCAATCAAACCAGGATGAATCACTTTGCAAGAAGCTTGATTTGGATACATAAAGTGGTGTAGAATCACGAGGAAGTTGAATAAATCTCATAGGAGTTGGGATGAAGAAGTTATCCCACTTTCAAATCAGGTGATTCCAGTTTCCCAGTTTGGGAATAGGACAGCTTCTTCGTCATTCCAATCAAACCAGGCTGAATCACTTTGTAAGAAGCTTGATTTGGTTACATGGTGGAGAATTACTAGGAAATTGAAAAAATCTCATAGGAGTTGGGATGAAGAAGTTATCTCATTTTCAAATCATGGGATTCCAGTTTCCCAGTATGGGAAAAGGACAGCTTCTTCGTCGTTCCTATCAAACCAGGATGAATCACTTTGTAAGAAGCTTGATTTGGTTACATAAAGTGGTGGAGAATCACCAGGAAGTTGAATAAATCTCATAGGTGTTGGGATGAAGAAGTTATCCCACTTTCAAATCAGGTGATTCCAGTTTTCCAGTTTGGGAATAGGACTGCTTCTTCGTCGTTCTAATCAAACCAGGCTGAATCACTTTGTAAGAAGCTTGATTTGGTTACATAAATTGGTGGAGAATCACCAGGAAATTGAATAAATCTCATAGGAGTTGGGATGAAGAAGTTATCCCACTTCAAATCAGGTGATTCCAGTTTCCCAGTTTGGGAATAGGACAGCTTCTTCGTCGTTCCAATCAAACCAGGCTGAATCACTTTGTAAGAAGCTTGATTTGGTTACATAAATTGGTGGAGAATCACCAGAAATGGAATAATTTCATAGGAGTTGTGTGATGAAGAAGTTATCCCATTTTCAAATCATGTGATCCAGTTTCCCATTTTGGGGAATAGGAAGCTTCTCTCGTCGTTCCTATCAAAAACCCCAAGGATGAAACAACAAGGATGAATCACTATGCAAGAAGCCTGATTTGGTTACATAAAGTGGTGGAGAATCACCCGGAAGTTGTGAATCATCTCATACAGGGTTCTGGTGTTGTTGAGTTAAGTATAAAGATGTGAAGCACAAAGGGGTTAAGACTGAAGGGAGTATGTTAAGCATTGGTGTGATGGGAGAGGTTCACAATGGCCTGACCGTACAAGGCCGTACAAGGCCGTACGGTCCGTACACATTCAGATAAGTGAAACCTCGACCACACGGTCACAAGAAGTTACCCGAGTAACTCATGTGGAAAGGAGAGGCTTTGGCTGATGGATCAGACCGTTGGAGGATAAGAAGAGGCGCGGCTTGACAGGCTGGCACAGCTGGAAAGGCAAGAGCATCTTGGTCCAAGATGCCAGATACTCCAAGCATGTGGAGAAGCTGATTGGCCGGTCCAAAGAAAGCTTATCCTCTCCTTGTTGACTTCACATGCTTAGCTTAGCTCTTTGATTTCGAAAACCCTTATGATCTCACACTATATATTGTAACTCTTGTCATTAATAATAAATATACAGTTCTGAGTTTATCTCTCTAAGTTCATACTCTCTTAATCATGATTCTAGTCTAATCTCTTCATAATCTCTCATTCTGTTCCTTAATCTTCTCTAAATCATTTCATTCTCTTAATCTTTCATGGTATCAGAGCCAGGTTGCCCATTTCCTGGTTTCTAAATCTCAGTAATCTTCAGCTTCATTTCATTTACGGTTGTTCTTAAGCATTTGGAATGGAAGAAAGCAAGAGCAAGGCTCTCTCGGTTGCGGTTACGTTGAAGGGTGGTACTAACTACCTGTTGTGGTCTCGCTTGGTGAAAGCGGCAGTTGGGAGCAAGGGTTTATGGAGCCATATCTCAGATGGAGCTCCGAAACCAGTTGCTAAAGAAGGAGAAGGCGGTCAAGAGCTGATGGTGGTAGATCAAGAGAAGTGGGATCAAGATGACTTGAAGGTGCTTACTGTACTACATGGGTCACTTGAAGCTTCAATCCTGGAAGCCTACAGCTACTGTGAGACGCCAAAGGACCTGTGGGATACGCTCCAAAAGGTCTACGGTAACATCTCTAATCTGAGCCGTGTGTTTGAGTTGAAGAGATCAATCAACACACTTGTGCAAGAAGAGGTGGAGTTTACTAAACACTTGGGAAAGTTCAGAGCCTTATGGTCTGAGCTAGAGATGCTGAGGCCTAACACCACTGATCAAGATGTTCTCATGGAGAGAAGAGAGCAGGATCAAGTGTTTGGGTTGTTGCTCACCTTGAATCCGGTCTACAATGACCTCATCAAGCACATCTTGAGATCACCAAAGCTCCCTTCCCTTGAAGATGTATGTGCGCAGATACAAAGAGAGGAGGGATCAGTTGGGTTGTTTGGAGGAAAGGGGGAGCTTACACTCGCAAATCAAGCTGATGCTATCCAAGCAAACAAAGCGGCTTACAAGACTGAGGAGGGAAGTTTGGAGGAAAGTGTGATCATTGCAAGAAGCAGGGCCATAAGAGGAGCCAATGCTGGATTCTACACCCTCACCTCAAGCCTACCAAGTTCATGAGGGATAGAGAGGCAAGGGCGCATCTGTCTGATGGAGCTAGTGAAGCTGGAACATCCGGAGCTGGACAGGCCATGCGAGAAGGTGAAGGGAAGGCCTTAACCACTCAGCACACTCCGGGGAAGAGCACTGATGGTGAGATGATAAGGAGATCAGACATTGATGCCCTTATCAAAGCTCTCAAGGAGAATGGTAACTGTATGAACACTCCTCTAGGATACTCTCTTGCTGCATCATACATAGATAGAACTCATGGTTATCTAAGTCATAACAGTGAGATAAATGATGCATCTAGATTTCTAAACAGCTTGAATGATTTGCCTAGAACACTTGCTGCTAAAAATGTGATAAAACCTTTGATTGTAGATTCAGGTGCATCTCATCACATGATTAGTGACACTAGTCTCATTAAGGATATAGAACCTGCTTGTGGAAATGTGATGATTGCAAATGGTGATAGAATTGCAATTAAAGGGATAGGAAATCTAAATCTGTTTGATAAGGAGTCTAAAGCTTTATATATGCCTGAATTCACATCAAATTTATTATCTGTTAAAAGATGTACTACTGATCTACATTGTAATGTTATCTTTAGTCCTAATGATGTGAAGTTTCAGGATATTGACACAAGAAAGATGATTGGCAAGGGAGTTACCAAAGGAGAGCTTTATATGCTAGAAGACATAGCTCCCATTTCCAATTCAAGTTTCTCGTTTAGTTCTATCTCTAGTTTGAATAATGATGCATTATGGCATGCTAGATTAGGTCATCCACATGTTAGGGCTTTAAGCTTAATGTTACCAGGTGTCATGTTTAAAAATAATGAATGTGAAGCATGTATCTTGGGCAAACATTGTAAGACAGTCTTTAAAAACTCAACTACTATATATGAGAAATGCTTTGATCTTGTGCATTCTGATGTTTGGACTGCTCCTTGCTTGTCTAGGGAAAATTATAAGTACTTTGTAACATTCATTGATGAAAAATCCAAATACACCTGGATAACACTCATTAAAACTAAGGATAGAGTTCTTGAAGCATTTAAAACTTTCAAGCTTATGTATCTAACCATTATAATGCCAAGCTTAAGATTTTCAGATCAGATAATGGTGGGGAATATACAAGCAATGCCTTCAAGCAACATCTAGCCTTACACGGAATCCTTCATCAAACTAGCTGTCCTTACACTCCACAACAAAATGGTGTGGCTGAGAGAAAGAACAGACATCTAATGGAGGTTGCAAGATCAATGATGTTTCAAACCAATGTCCCAAAGAGATTTTGGAGTGATGCTGTGATCTCAGCCTGCTACTTGATCAACCGAATTCCTACAAGAGTCTTGGAAGATCAATCACCGTTTGAAGTACTGAATAAGGTCAAGCCATCTCTAAGCCATTTGAGAGTGTTCGGAAGCCTATGTTATGTGCTGATTCCAGGAGACATGAGGAACAAGTTGGAGCCTAAGAGTACCAAAGCCATGTTTGTGGGATACTCAACAACACAAAGAGGATACAAATGCTTTGATCCGCAAACAAGAAGACTTCTAGTTTCAAGGGACGTAAAGTTCATAGAAACTAAAGGTTACTATGAAGAAAGGAGCTGGGAAGATCTGGAAGATCTAGCTCAACCATCTGATAAGGCCGCGAGTCTTAGGATGATCTTGGATGGTCTTGGGATCAATACAACCCAGGATCCAAAAGGGCGAGAAGCACCAGTTCAAAATGAAGCTGAAGACACATCCCATGCTGATCATGAAGGGGGAAACAAGTCTGATACAGCTCATGAGAATGAAGGGAGCTCAAGTCCTGATCAACAAGTGATGCACAATGAAGATGCAACTGAAGAAAGAAGAGATCAGATGGAGATACAACCTGAAGAAAGGGAAGAGGTACTGAATGAAACGGCTATAGAACCTGAGGTGGTCAGTGAGCCACTTATGGAGACAGTGCCATTAAGAAGAAGTACGAGAGTAAGGAAGGATCCATCTAACTGGACCAATACCAGAGTCTATTACAATGCTCAAGCCGTTGCACATCCTAGTCAAGCTGTCTGTTCATTTGCCGAGTTCCCAAACGAGCATTGTGCCTTTATGACAAGTTTGGATACAAGCTACATACCAAGGACATATGAGGAGGCAATGAAAGACAAAGAGTGGAGAAACTCAGTTGCGGATGAGGCTGATGCTATGGTTAAGAATGGAACCTGGTATGAGAGTGAGCTGCCTCAAGGGAAGAAGGCAGTATCATGTAAATGGATATTTACAATCAAGTATAGACCAGATGGGACGGTTGATAGGAAGAAGACCAGGCTTGTGGCTAGAGGGTTTACACAGACATATGGAGAGGACTACATAGACACATTTGCTCCAGTAGCTAAGCTTCACACCATCCGAATCATCTTATCAATTGCTACTAACCTTGAATGGGGATTGTGGCAAATGGATGTGAAGAATGCATTTCTACAAGGGGAACTTGAAGATGAGGTGTATATGCAGCCTCCTCCGGGTCTTGAGAGTCTTGTGAAGCCAGGGAATGTCCTAAGATTGAAGAAGGCTATCTATGGATTGAAGCAATCACCTAGAGCCTGGTATCACAAGCTGAGTACTACACTGAATGGAAAAGGCTTCAGGAAGTCTGAACTGGACCATACCTTGTTCACTCTAAACACAACCTCAGGTATCATCTGTCTATTGGTCTATGTTGATGACATTATCATTACTGGGAGTGATAAGGTTGGAATACAAGAAACCAAAGACTATCTCAAGTCTGTGTTTGAGATTAAAGATCTTGGAGAGATGAAATACTTTCTTGGGATTGAGATTTGTAGATCCAAGGAAGGATTATTCATGTCCCAAAGAAAATATACACTTGATCTTTTGAAAGATGCAGGTAAACTTGGAGGACAAACCGCGAAAATGCCAATGGAGGATGGGTACAAAGTACCAAGAGAGGGGGAGCTTGAAGACAGCAAGCTGTTCCATGACCCTAAGCTTTATAGGAAGCTAGTGGGTAAGCTAATCTACCTAACAATCACACGACCTGATATCTGCTTTGCTGTGAATCAGGTGAGTCAACACATGCAAGCTCCAAAGGATCACCATTGGAGAATGGTAGATAGAGTGCTAAGCTACCTCAACGGATCACCAGGCCAAGGAGTCTGGATGGGATGCAATGGGAGTACAGAAGTTGTTGGCTACTGTGATGCAGATTGGGCTGGAGATAGAGCAGACAGAAGATCTACAACCGGCTACTGCACCTTCATTGGAGGGAACCTTGTGACTTGGAAGAGCAAGAAGCAGAAGGTGGTCTCATGTTCTAGTGCGGAGGCAGAGTATAGAGCAATGCTGAAGCTCACTAATGAGTTGGTATGGATCAAGGGGATCTTGAAGCACATTGAGATTGAGCAAGTGGCGCCAATGACAATGCATTGTGATAACCAAGCCGCAATCCACATTGCCTCCAACTCAGTCTTCCATGAGAGAACCAAGCACATTGAAGTGGATTGTCACAAGGTGAGGCAGATGATAGTCTTGGGAGTGATTCTGCCATGCTATACAAGGAGTGAGGATCAACTGGCTGATGTGTTCACAAAAGCGGCAAGGATGAAGACAATGGAGTCCATCTACATCAGGTTGGGACTCATTGATCTTTCACCTAGGAGCTGAGCCCCTTACTATGAGGTCTTTACTCTTTTTCCCTCATCAAAGTTTTGTCCCAATGGGTTTTCTTTGGTGAGGTTTTTAATGAGGAAGATCTCATAGTGTCCAAGCTTAGACTTCACAAAGCTAAGCTTGAGGGGGAGTGTTGAAGAGTTAAGTATAAAGATGTGAAGCACAAAGGGGTTAAGACTGAAGGGAGTATGTTAAGCATTGGTGTGATGGGAGAGGTTCACAATGGCCTGACCGTACAAGGCCGTACAAGGCCGTACGGTCCGTACACATTCAGATAAGTGAAACCTCGACCACACGGTCACAAGAAGTTACCCGAGTAACTCATGTGGAAAGGAGAGGCTTTGGCTGATGGATCAGACCGTTGGAGGATAAGAAGAGGCGCGGCTTGACAGGCTGGCACAGCTGGAAAGGCAAGAGCATCTTGGTCCAAGATGCCAGATACTCCAAGCATGTGGAGAAGCTGATTGGCCGGTCCAAAGAAAGCTTATCCTCTCCTTGTTGACTTCACATGCTTAGCTTAGCTCTTTGATTTCGAAAACACTTATGATCTCACACTATATATTGTAACTCTTGTCATTAATAATAAATCATACAGTTCTGAGTTTATCTCTCTAAGTTCATACTCTCTTAATCATGATTCTAGTCTAATCTCTTCATAATCTCTCATTCTGTTCCTTAATCTTCTCTAAATCATTTCATTCTCTTAATCTTTCACTTACAACCAAGAGATCCAGGCTGATCTCTTGAACCTCCATGGACACGGCTCACTTGAACTTGGCAGGTTTGAGGCTTGGATTCAGTATCCAACACCTCTCCTTGGTGTGTCCATCCCTTCTGCAATGCTCACACCTCAGGCCTCTTCTATCCCCCTTCTTGTACACCGTTTTCATGGGCTGAGAGCTTCCTTCAGCGTGTGAGGCAAAGGTAAGTGGTTCCTTTGCTCCAAACAATCCGTGTGAGCCCTCCTCCTTTTGTACTTGAGCACACACCTCTTCAAGGGTAGGTAGCTTCTCAGACCTCAATAGGTGTTTGATGAGGCCACTGAAGGTGGGACTGAGAGTTAGGAGCAGCCCAAACACTTTATCTTGCTCCCTTCTTTCATTCAACACATCCGGCTCAAATGATTGAGGTCTAAGCATCTCTAGCTCAGACCAAAGGGCTCTGAACTTTCCTAGATGAGTAGTGAACTCCTCTTCTTCTTGGGACATGTTGTTGATGGCCTTCTTGATCTCAAAGACTCGGCTGAGGTTGGACAGGTTCCCATAGATCTTCTTAAGTGTACTCCAAAGCTCTTTAACACTATCACAGTAGGAGTAGGCTTCAAGAATGGATGGATCCAAGGAGCTTTGGAGTATGGAGAGGACAGTGAGGTCTTCTTGTAGCCATCTGTCTTCAGAGACCGGTTTGGAACTTGCTTCACCTTCAGCTTGGGTGGCGACAGCTTTGGAGTGGTTTGGAGCATCTGAGATGCAATGGCTCCATAAACCCTTTCCTCCTATGGCTGTCTTGGCTAGGCGTGACCAGAGAAGGTAGTTGGGGCCTTTGAGAGTGACTGGGATGACAATGGCTCTTTTGGACTCCATCTTGAGGCTGGAAAGAGCAAAACTGTCAAGGAACTTCTTCAAAGGCTGGCGCTTGGGAGCTGAGTGAACTGAGCTGAACTGGCGTGGGCTGGAGCTTGTGTTTGTTGCGGAAGCTTCTACCAGGAGTCTGAGCAAACTGGCTCTGATACCATGTGAGATTTTCAGAGTACAAGTGCTTGAGTGATGTAAGAGCAGATGAGAGATTTGTGTATGATGAAGTATGAAGAATAGAAATGAGTTTAAGAGAATCAGAGAGAGTATGGGAGAGACTAAGAGATTAGGAACGTGTATGGGAGATTAGAGAGACTTAGTAACCAGAGAATAAGATCCAAGAACAAGTTTATGAAGAAGAGAGACTCTCTCAGCTTAAAAGTTACAAAATGATCCTAAGAGGCTTATTTATGCCTTTACACAACTCAGATCATAAACCTAGATCCTAAGGCTGTAAATTAAAGATAAATGGATGGTTAGGATGAGAGGAAGCTGGTCTTTGATGTTCTGGTGCTAGCTGGTCGTGGTTGGACTGAATGGAGGGCTCAGATTGCTTCATTTGAATTGGATGGATCAGATGAGTCAAGGCTGTAAAGGTAAAGCACCTTTACCTTTCCAGCTCATACCAACAGCTCACCTTATCCATTTGATTCTTCCTTTGCCTCCAAGACTCCCCAACGGACACTATAGGAAAGGATAGAATCAGAGTGAACCGCCCTCACATTGCACATCTTGATTTGGGCTGAACCGGATGACTTGGGCGTGTGGAGTGGCCGTACGGTTGATGGTACGAACCTCCTGTCCGTACCACTATCCCTAACTATGCACAATGCCTTATCTCCTTCTTAAATGACCCCAAACACCTTCATGATTCACCCTAGACCGTACAAGGCCGTACTGAACGCCCTATCTTTGCACCACACTTCCATCTTCTCTCTAACTCCTTCACAGCCTTCACATGATCAGTCTAAGTCTTTCCTAGGCTTAACTTCTCAAGATAACTACTTCAGAACACTTCTGAAGCTTGATTGAACTCTTCTGGACATCTTCTAGAGCTTGCCCTATTATTGTACAAGCTCTATCTTCTCTTCACTTTATGTAACCAAATCAGGCTTCTTGCATAGTGATTCATCCTGGTTTGATAGGAACGACGGAGAAGTTGTCCTATTCCCAAAGTGGGAAACTGGAATCACATGATTTGAAAGTGGGATAACTTCTTCATCCCAACTCCTATGAGATTTATTCAATTTCCTGGTGATTCTCCACCAATTTATGTAACCAAATCAAGCTTCTTACAAAGTGATTCAGCCTGGTTTGATTGGAACGACGAAGAAGCTGTCATATTCCCAAACTGGAAAACTGGAATCACCTGATTTGAAAGTGGGATAACTTCTTCATCCCAACTCCTATGAGATTTATTCAATTTCCTGGTGATTCTCCACCAATTTATGTAACCAAATCAAGCTTCTTGCAAAGTGATTCAGCCTGGTTTGTTTGGAACGACGAAGAAGCTGTCCTATTCCCAAACTGGGAAACTGGAATCACCTGATTTGAAAGTGGGATAACTTCTTCATCCCAACTCCTATGAGATTTATTCAACTTCCTGGTGATTCTCCACCACTTTATGTAACCAAATCAAGCTTCTTACAAAGTGATTCACCCTGGTTTGATAGGAACGACGAAGAAGCTGTCCTTTTCCCATACTGGGAAACTGGAATCCAATGATTTGAAAGTGAGATAACTTCTTCATCCCAACTCCTATGAGATTTTTTTCAATTTCCTGGTAATTCTCCACCATGTAACCAAATCAAGCTTCTTACAAAGTGATTCAGCCTGGTTTGATTGGAACGACGAAGAAGCTGTCCTATTCCCAAACTGGGAAACTGGAATCACCTGATTTGAAAGTGGGATAACTTCTTCATCCCAACTCCTATGAGATTTATTCAACTTCCTCGTGATTCTACACCACTTTATGTATCCAAATCAAGCTTCTTGCAAAGTGATTCATCCTGGTTTGATTGGAACGACGAAGAAGCTGTCCTATTCCCAAACTGGGAAACTGGAATCACATGATTTGAAAGTGGGATAACTTCTTCATCCCAACTCCTATGAGATTTATTCAACTTCCTGGTGATTCTCCAACACTTTATGTAACCAAATAAGCTTCTTACAAATTGATTCATCCTGGTTTGATTGGAACGACGAAGAAGCTGTCATATTCCCAAAATGGGAAACTGGAATCACATGATTTGAAAGTGGGATAACTTCTTCATCCCAACTCCTATGAGATTTATTCAACTTCCTCGTGATTCTCCACCACTTTATGTATCCAAATCAAGCTTCTTACAAAGTGATTCAGCCTGGTTTGATTGGAACGACGAAGAAGCTGTCCTATTCCCAAACTGGGAAACTGGAATCACCTGATTTGAAAGTGGGATAACTTCTTCATCCAACTCCTATGAGATTTATTCAACTTCCGGGTGATTCTCCACCACTTTATGTAACCAAATCAAGCTTATTGCAAAGTGATTCATCCTGGTTTGATTGGAACGACGAAGAAGCTGTCCTATTCCCAAAATGGGAAACTAGAATCACATGATTTGAAAGTGGGATAACTTCTTCATCCCAACTCCTATGAGATTTATTCAACTTCCTCGTGATTCTACACCACTTATGTATCCAAATCAAGCTTCTTGCAAAGTGATTCATCCTGGTTTGATTGGAACGACGAAGAAGCTGTCCTATTCCCAAACTGGGAAACTGGAATCACATGATTTGAAAGTGGGATAACTTCTTCATCCCAACTCCTATGAGATTTATTCAACTTCCGGGTGATTCTCCACTACTTTATGTAACCAAATCAAGCTTCTTGCAAAGTGATTCAGCCTGGTTTGATTGGAACGACGAAGAAGCTGTCCTATTCCCAAACTGGGAAACTGGAATCACCTGATTTGAAAGTGGGATAACTTCTCTTCATCCCAACTCCTATGAGATTTATTCAACTTCCTGGTGATTCTCTCCACCACTTTATGTAACCAAATCAAGCTTCTTACAAAGTGATTCATCCTATTCCCAACTGGGAAACTGGAAATCCACACTGATTTGAAAGTGGGATAACTTCTTCATCCCAACTCCTATGAGATTTATTCAACTTTCCGGGTGATTCTCCACCACTTTATGTAACCAAATCAAGCTTCTTACAAAGTGATTCATCCTGGTTTGATTGGAACGACGAAGAAGCTGTCCTATTCCCAAACTGGGAAACTGGAATCACCTGATTTGAAAGTGGGATAACTTCTTCATCCCACTCCTATGAGATTTATTATCAACTTCCTGGTGATTCTCCACCACTTTATGTAACCAAATCAAGCTTCTTGCAAAGTGATTCATCCTGGTTTGATTGGAACGACGAAGAAGCTGTCCTATTCCCAAACTGGAAACTGGAATCACCTGATTTGAAAGTGGGATAACTTCTTCATCCCAACTCCTATGAGATTTATTCAACTTCCTGGTGATTCTCCACCACTTTATGTAACCAAATCAAGCTTCTTGCAAAGTGATTCATCCTGGTTTGATTGGAACGACGAAGAAGCTGTCCTATTCCCAAACTGGGAAACTGGAATCACCTGATTTGAAAGTGGATAACTTCTTCATCCAACTCCTATGAGATTTATTCAACTTCCGGGTGATTCTCCACCACTTTATGTAACCAAATCAAGCTTCTTACAAAGTGATTCAGCCTGGTTGATTGGAACGACGAAGAAGCTGTCCTATTCCCAAACAGGAAACTGGAATCACCTGATTTGAAAGTGGGATAACTTCTTCATGCCAACTCCTATGAGATTTATTCAACTTCCTGGTGATTCTCCACCACTTTATGTAACCAAATCAAGCTTCTTACAAAGTGATTCATCCTGGTTTGATTGGAACGACGAAGAAGCTGTCCTATTCCCAAACTGGGAAACTGGAATCACCTGATTTGAAAGTGGGATAACTTCTTCATCCCAACTCCTATGAGATTTATTCAACTTCCTGGTGTTCTCCTCCACCACTTTATGTAACCAAATCAAGCTTCTTACAAAGTGATTCATCCTGGTTTGATTGGAACGACGAAGAAGCTGTCCTATTCCCAAACTGGGAAACTGGAATCACATGATTTGAAAGTGGGATAACTTCTTCATCCCAACTCCTATGAGATTTTTCAACTTCCTGGTGATTCTCCACACTGTAACCAAATCAAGCTTCTTACAAAGTGATTCATCCTGCTTTGATTGGAACGACGAAGAAGCTGTCCTATTCCCAAACTGGGAACTGGAATCACCTGATTTGAAAGTGGGATAACTTCTTCATCCCAACTCCTATGAGATTTATTCAACTTCCTGGTGATTCTCCACCACTTTATGTAACCAAATCAAGCTTCTTACAAAGTGATTCATCCTGGTTTGATTGGAACGACGAAGAAGCTGTCCTATTCCCAAACTGGGAAACTGGAATCACATGATTTGAAAGTGGGATAACTTCTTCATCCCAACTCCTATGAGATTTATTCAACTTCCTGGTGATTCTCCACCACTTTATGTAACCAAATCAAGCTTCTTGCAAAGTGATTCATCCTGGTTTGATTGGAACGACGAAGAAGCTGTCCTATTCCCAAACTGGGAAACTGGAATCACATGATTTGAAAGTGGGATAACTTCTTCATCCCAACTCCTATGAGATTTATTCAACTTCCTGGGGATTCTCCACCACTTTATGTAACCAAATCAAGCTTCTTACAAAGTGATTCATCCTGGTTTGATTGGAACGACGAAGAAGCTGTCCTATTCCCAACTGGGAAACTGGAATCACCTGATTTGAAAGTGGGATAACTTCTTCATCCCAACTCCTATGAGATTTATTCAACTTCCTGGTGATTCTCCACCACTTTATGTAACCAAATCAAGCTTCTTACAAAGTGATTCATCCTGGTTTGATTGGAACGACGAAGAAGCTGTCCTATTCCCAACTGGGAAACTGGAATCACATGATTTGAAAGTGGGATAACTTCTTCATCCCAACTCCTATGAGATTTATTCAACTTCCGGGTGATTCTCCACCACTTTATGTAACCAAATCAAGCTTATTGCAAAGTGATTCATCCTGGTTTGATTGGAACGACGAAGAAGCTGTCCTATTCCCAACTGGGAAACTGGAATCACATGATTTGAAAGTGGGATAACTTCTTCATCCCACTCCTATTCCCAAACTGGGAACTGGAATCACCTGATTTGAAAATGGGATAACTTCTTCATCCCAACTCCTATGAGATTTATTCAATTTCCGGTGATTCTCGACCACTTTGTGTATCCAAATCAAGCTTCTTACAAAGTGATTCATCCTGGTTTGATTGGAACGACGAAGAAGCTGTCCTATTCCCAAACTGAAACTGGAATCACCTGATTTGAAAGTGGGATAACTTCTTCATCCCAACTCCTATGAGATTTATTCAACTTCCGGTGATTCTCCACCACTTTATGTAACCAAATCAAGCTTCTTGCAAAGTGATTCATCCTGGTTTGATTGGAACGACGAAGAAGCTGTCCTATTCCCAAACTGGGAAACTGGAATCACATGATTTGAAAGTGGGATAACTTCTTCATCCCAACTCCTATGAGATTTATTCAACTTCCTGGTGATTCTCCACCACTTTATGTAACCAAATCAAGCTTCTTACAAATTGATTCATCCAGGTTTGATTGGAACGACGAAGAAGCTGTCCTATTCCCAAACTGGGAAACTGGAATCACATGATTTGAAAGTGGGATAACTTCTTCATCCCAACTCCTATGAGATTTATTCAACTTCCTGGTGATTCTCCACCACTTTATGTAACCAAATCAAGCTTCTTGCAAAGTGATTCATCCTGGTTTGATTGGAACGACGAAGAAGCTGTCATATTCCCAAACTGGAAACTGGAATCACATGATTTGAAAGTGGGATAACTTCTTCATCCCAACTCCTATGAGATTTATTCAACTTCCGGTTGATTCTCCACCACTTTATGTAACCAAATCAAGCTTCTTACAAAGTGATTCATCCTGGTTTGATTGGAACGACGAAGAAGCTGTCCTATTCCCAAACTGGGAAACTGGAATCACCTGATTTGAAAGTGGGATAACTTCTTCATCCCAACTCCTATGAGATTTATTCAACTTCCTGGTGATTCTCCACCACTTTATGTAACCAAATCAAGCTTCTTACAAAGTGATTCATCCTGGTTTGATTGGAACGACGAAGAAGCTGTCCTATTCCCAAACTGGGAAACTGGAATCACCTGATTTGAAAGTGGGATAACTTCTTCATCCCAACTCCTATGAGATTTATTCAACTTCCTGGTGATTCTCCACCACTTTATGTAACCAAATCAAGCTTCTTACAAAGTGATTCATCCTGGTTTGATTGGAACGACGAAGAAGCTGTCCTATTCCCAAACTGGGAAACTGGAATCACATGATTTGAAAGTGGGATAACTTCTTCATCCCAACTCCTATGAGATTTATTCAATTTCCTGGTGATTCTCCACCACTTTATGTAACCAAATCAAGCTTCTTACAAAGTGATTCAGCCTGGTTTGATTGGAACGACGAAGAAGCTGTCCTATTCCCAACTGGGAAACTGGAATCACCTGATTTGAAAGTGGGATAACTTCTTCATCCCAACTCCTATGAGATTTATTCAACTTCCTGGTGATTCTCCACCACTTTATGTATCCAAATCAAGCTTCTTACAAAGTGATTCATCCTGGTTTGATTGGAACGACGAAGAAGCTGTCCTATTCCCAAACTGGGAAACTGGAATCACCTGATTTGAAAGTGGGATAACTTCTTCATCCCAACTCCTATGAGATTTATTCAACTTCCTGGTGATTCTCCACCACTTTATGTAACCAAATCAAGCTTCTTACAAAGTGATTCATCCTGGTTTGATTGGAACGACGAAGAAGCTGTCCTATTCCCAAACTGGAAACTGGAATCACATGATTTGAAAGTGGGATAACTTCTTCATCCCAACTCCTATGAGATTTATTCAACTTCCTGGTGATTCTCCACCACTTTATGTAACCAAATCAAGCTTCTTACAAAGTGATTCACCTGGTTTGATTGGAACGACGAAGAAGCTGTCCTATTCCCAAACTGGGAAACTGGAATCACATGATTTGAAAGTGGGATAACTTCTTCATCCCAACTCCTATGAGATTTATTCAACTTCCGGTGATTCTCCACCACTTTATGTAACCAAATCAAGCTTCTTACAAAGTGATTCATCCCTGGTTTGATTGGAACGACGAAAGAAGCTGTCCTATTCCCAAACTGGGAAACTGGAATCACCTGATTTGAAAGTGGGATAACTTCTTCATCCCAACTCCTATGAGATTTATTCAACTTCCTGGTGATTCTCCACCACTTTATGTAACCAAATCAAGCTTCTTACAAAGTGATTCATCCTGGTTTGATTGGAACGACGAAGAAGCTGTCCTATTCCCAAACTGGGAAACTGGAATCACATGATTTGAAAGTGGGATAACTTCTTCATTCCCAACTCCTATGAGATTTATTCAATTCCTGGTGATTCTCCACCATTTAAAACCAAATCAAGCTTCTTACAAAGTGATTCATCCTGGTTTGATTGGAACGACGAAGAAGCTGTCCTATTCCCAAACTGGGAAACTGGAATCACCTGATTTGAAAGTGGGATAACTTCTTCATCCCAACTCCTATGAGATTTATTCAACTTCCTGGTGATTCTCCACCACTTTATGTAACCAAATCAAGCTTCTTACAAAGTGATTCATCCTGGTTTGATTGGAACGACGAAGAAGCTGTCCTATTCCCAAACTGGGAAACTGGAATCACTGATTTGAAAGTGGGATAACTTCTTCATCCCAACTCCTATGAGATTTATTCAACTTCCTGGTGATTCTCCACCACTTTATGTAACCAAATCAAGCTTCTTGCAAGTGATTCATCCTGGTTTGATTGGAACGACGAAGAAGCTGTCCTATTCCCAAACTGGGAAACTGGAATCACATGATTTGAAAGTGGGATAACTTCTTCATCCCAACTCCTATGAGATTTATTCAACTTCCTGGTGATTCTCCACCACTTTATGTAACCAAATCAAGCTTCTTCAAAGTGATTCATCCTGGTTTGATTGGAACGACGAAGAAGCTGTCCTATTCCCAAACTGGGAAACTGGAATCACCTGATTTGAAAGTGGGATAACTTCTTCATCCCAACTCCTATGAGATTTATTCAACTTCCTGGTGATTCTCCACCACTTTATGTAACCAAATCAAGCTTCTTACAAGTGATTCATCCTGGTTTGATTGGAACGACGAAGAAGCTGTCCTATTCCCAAACTGGAAACTGGAATCACCTGATTTGAAAGTGGGATAACTTCTTCATCCCAACTCCTATGAGATTTATTCAACTTCCGGTGATTCTCCACCACTTTATGTAACCAAATCAAGCTTCTTGCAAAGTGATTCATCCTGGTTTGATTGGAACGACGAAGAAGCTGTCCTATTCCCAAACTGGGAAACTGGAATCACATGATTTGAAAGTGGGATAACTTCTTCATCCCAACTCCTATGAGATTTATTCAACTTCCTGGTGATTCTCCACCACTTTATGTAACCAAATCAAGCTTCTTACAAAGTGATTCATCCTGGTTTGATTGGAACGACGAAGAAGCTGTCCTATTCCCAAACTGGGAAACTGGAATCACATGATTTGAAAGTGGGATAACTTCTTCATCCCAACTCCTATGAGATTTATCAACTTCAACTTCCGTGATTCTCCACCACTTTATGTAACCAAATCAAGCTTCTTGCAAAGTGATTCATCCTGGTTTGATTGGAACGACGAAGAAGCTGTCCTATTCCCAAACTGAAACTGGAATCACATGATTTGAAAGTGGGATAACTTCTTCATCCCAACTCCTATGATATTTAATCAACTTCCTGGTGATTCTCCACCACTTTATGTAACCAAATCAAGCTTCTTCAAAGGTGATTCATCCTGGTTTGATTGGAACGACGAAGAAGCTGTCCTATTCCCAAACTGGGAAACTGGAATCACCTGATTTGAAAGTGGGATAACTTCTTCATCCCAACTCCTATGAGATTTATTCAACTTCCTGGTGATTCTCCACCACTTTATGTAACCAAATCAAGCTTCTTACAAAGTGATTCATCCTGGTTTGATTGGAACGACGAAGAAGCTGTCCTATTCCCAAACTGGGAACTGGAATCACCTGATTTGAAAGTGGGATAACTTCTTCATCCCAACTCCTATGAGATTTATTCAACTTCCTGGTGATTCTCCACCACTTTATGTAACCAAATCAAGCTTCTTACAAAGTGATTCATCCTGGTTTGATTGGAACGACGAAGAAGCTGTCCTATTCCCAACTGGGAACTGTAATCACATGATTTGAAAGTGGGATAACTTCTTCATCCCAACTCCTATGAGATTTATTCAACTTCCTGGTGATTCTCCACCACTTTATGTAACCAAATCAAGCTTCTTACAAAGTGATTCATCCTGGTTTGATTGGAACGACGAAGAAGCTGTCCTATTCCCAACTGGGAAACTGGAATCACCATGATTTGAAAGTGGGATAACTTCTTCATCCCAACTCCTATGAGATTTATTCAACTTCCTGGTGATTCTCCACCACTTTATGTAACCAAATCAAGCTTCTTACAAAGTGATTCATCCTGGTTTGATTGGAACGACGAAGAAGCTGTCCTATTCCCAAACTGGGAAACTGGAATCACCTGATTTGAAAGTGGGATAACTTCTTCATCCCAACTCCTATGAGATTTATTCAACTTCCTGGTGATTCTCCACCACTTTATGTAACCAAATCAAGCTTCTTACAAAGTGATTCATCCTGGTTTGATTGGAACGACGAAGAAGCTGTCCTATTCCCAAACTGGGAAACTGGAATCACATGATTTGAAAGTGGGATAACTTCTTCATCCCAACTCCTATGAGATTTATTCAACTTCCTGGTGATTCTCCACCACTTTATGTAACCAAATCAAGCTTCTTACAAAGTGATTCATCCTGGTTTGATTGGAACGACGAAGAAGCTGTCCTATTCCCAAACTGGGAAACTGGAATCACATGATTTGAAAGTGGGATAACTTCTTCATCCCAACTCCTATGAGATTTATTCAACTTCCTGGTGATTCTCCACCACTTTATGTAACCAAATCAAGCTTCTTACAAATTGATTCATCCTGGTTTGATTGGAACGACGAAGAAGCTGTCCTATTCCCAAACTGGGAAACTGGAATCACATGATTTGAAAGTGGGATAACTTCTTCATCCCAACTCCTATGAGATTTATTCAACTTCCTGGTGATTCTCCACCCACTTTATGTAACCAAATCAAGCTTCTTCAAAGTGATTCATCCTGGTTTGATTGGAACGACGAAGAAGCTGTCCTATTCCCAAAATGGGAAACTGGAATCACATGATTTGAAAGTGAGATAACTTATTCATCCCAACTCCTATGAGATTTTTTCAATTTCCTGGTGATTCTCCACCATGTAACCAAATCAAGCTTCTTACAAAGTGATTCAGCCTGGTTTGATTGGAACGACGAAGAAGCTGTCCTATTCCCAAACTGGGAAACTGGAATCACCTGATTTGAAAGTGGGATAACTTCTTCATCCCAACTCCTATGAGATTTATTCAACTTCCTGGTGATTCTCCAACACTTTATGTAACCAAATCAAGCTTCTTACAAAGTGATTCATCCTGGTTTGATTGGAACGACGAAGAAGCTGTCCTATTCCCAAACTGGGAAACTGGAATCACATGATTTGAAAGTGGGATAACTTCTTCATCCCAACTCCTATGAGATTTATTCAACTTCCTGGTGATTCTCCACCACTTTATGTAACCAAATCAAGCTTCTTACAAAGTGATTCATCCTGGTTTGATTGGAACGACGAAGAAGCTGTCCTATTCCCAAACTGGGAAACTGGAATCACATGATTTGAAAGTGGGATAACTTCTTCATCCCAACTCCTATGAGATTTATTCAACTTCCTGGTGATTCTCCACCACTTTATGTAACCAAATCAAGCTTCTTACAAAGTGATTCATCCTGGTTTGATTGGAACGACGAAGAAGCTGTCCTATTCCCAAACTGGAAACTGGAATCACCTGATTTGAAAGTGGGATAACTTCTTCATCCCAACTCCTATATGATATTTATTCAACTTCCTGGTGATTCTCCACCACTTTATGTAACCAAATCAAGCTTCTTACAAAGTGATTCATCCTGGTTTGATTGGAACGACGAAGAAGCTGTCCTATCCCAAACTGGGAAACTGGAATCACCTGATTTGAAAGTGGGATAACTTCTTCATCCCACTCCTATGAGATTTATTCAACTTCCTGGTGATTCTCCACCACTTTATGTAACCAAATCAAGCTTCTTGCAAAGTGATTCATCCTGGTTTGATTGGAACGACGAAGAAGCTGTCCTATTCCCAAACTGGGAAACTGGAATCACCTGATTTGAAAGTGGGATAACTTCTA
>NW_026014304.1:0-36544 GCF_020379485.1 Brassica napus | reverse complement strand
TGATTATGAATGTTTAACAACTTTAATCAAAGACAATTAATTGATTTCAATTTCAACTAAAAAACCTACTGATCTAGTTTAGATGTTTAAAATTGCAATCAATCAATGAATAGGTTAGGTATGATTACAACAAGGCCACACGCCACAAATATGATTATGTCTAGAATAGTTTAACCTAATCCTATTGTTTCAGATTTCAATTTTAAACAATCTAAACTAGATCATTAGGTTTTTTAGTTTAAACATGCCAATCAATTCAGATTTCAAGATTAAGTTTAAACAATCATAATCATAGTTCTAGGTGATCAATCAATCAAACAAAGTTTCAAATTCCAAACAATTAAAATTGATTTTTCAAATTAGGGTTTTGGGAATTCGATTTGATCTTAGATCAAGGGAGTTTAATTTTGAGATGCAAAAACCTTCAAGATTCTGATTTTAATTGATCAATGGATCAAATCTCGATTTTAGGGTTTGGATCGAACTTATAGAGCTTCGATTTACTCATAGGGTATGATCTATTATCCTATGGCTTTCATCTTTTTAGAGATTATATTTTAGGGTTTCAATCTTTACAAAATAACCAGATTCGATTCATGTTTTCAGATTTCGAATTACCTTTAGGGTTTTGAAGATTGTAGAACCGGACCACCAAGAGAACCTCGAGCTGGACGATCAGACGCGAGCTGGAACGGAACGCGTCTGATCGGGAACGCGAGTTGTAGCTGTCTGGGATGCAAGCTGAGAACAGATGGAGCTGAGGCTGAGTTCGTCTAGTATCAGGAACGCCTTAGGGTTGGGGCTGATCGGATGAACACGAGCTGGAATGCTTGCAAGAACAGATTAGGGTTCCAAAGCAAATTGGCGCGCACTGTATCGGTGCGTGAGGGCGCGTCAGTGGTCAGATCGACAAACGGTTTGGACTGACTGATTCGTCTCGGCAAGAGCTTCGATTTGATATCTTGATCGGTTTCTGGGTCCTTACGGTTTGGGAGAACGACCTCTTTGAAGTTCCGGGGGCAGATTCCTCTTCGTTTAGGGTTTTTAGGGTTTTTAGTGATTTTGGGTTTAGGCTCAGGGTGTTAGAGGTATCGTGCTAATAACGTGTTGTAAAACGAAGGTTTGAGAACTGAATGTTTCTATCTATCATTAATGAATAAGTGTTCCCTTATTTAGGGGATTACAAGATAAGTAAAAAGGAAATTATCCAAAACCTAGACCCAATAGGATTAGGAAAACTACTAATACATAATAATGGAAAGATAACAATTACAAGGAAAATGAAAGATGGTTTTCTTTTCTCCAAGCCGCCTCTTTCTCTCTCTCTTTCTAAGTCGTGGCCAACTTTCTCTCTAGGTGTATGGGCCGGTTATGGAACGGGCCGGTTATGGACATCCACTAATTGATTTATAACAGATAATGACTTCTTTTACCCTTAATATTATTCTTATTAGTTAACAAATTCAACTTATCTACTCTTAATGAATAAGGATGGTATAAGTAATTATATAAGTTGTCTTGTTTTATGTGAAAAGTGTGTAGAACGTCATTTTAAAAAGGACGGAAGGAGTATTTTGTTACTTTTGACTAAAAGACAATTGGTCAATGTACGTGAAAACGGTATTTTTTCAGTTAGGTGTATTAAATTTGAATATTATTAAGTGTTAGTGTATGTATCTGCACAGCTCATGTGTACATGTACATCGAGATCGTTGGACTTTTTTGATGTAGGAATTAACCGATTCCCTAGAGTACATACTTATCCAGGTTGTAGTACAGGTTTTGCTTTCTAATAGACAACTCCCACCTTATTTAGCGGTTCAACAATTAGAGAGAGATTTAGAGAGAGTTTACTTGCTGGAAACTAAAGAACAAAAAAGAGATGGAAACTGAAGAACAAAAAAAAGAGAAGGAGATAAATGATTTCTTGATTTTTACAATGGTGGCTACAAAATTATTAGTAGGTTTATTTTTGTAGGAAAACCAAAACAATCGAAGTTCTTATTCATGGAGTTACTGTTCACCGAGTTACTGTTTATTTTAAGTGTCTTGAATTCTCTTCTCTTGTTATTTATCACTTCATGTCAACATTGTATACACTCCACATTAAATCTTTGATTTTTCTTACAAAAATAATTTTGTTTTACACATCATAAAATGTTGCAATACAAATTAGAAAAAAGAACTTCTCATGTTTTATTCTATTCTATTTAGTTTTGCGTCAAGTTTTTATTCGTTTTTAAGCAGCTACATGATACGGCATGCAATTACGTTATCGTCTGTAAACATATTACTAACCCTGTCATCTCATGACTACCTACATGGATATTATCATGTTGTTCCGTACCATTGTAACCATGTCTGTAATAGTAGTTATAACTCTCTTTAAACTCTTTTGAGGGATCAGCAAAATAGTTTTGAGTAGATGTGAAGTAAAGTGGAAGCTCAGAGTATGGCACAAACTCAGCTCTCTTCCCGGCTCGTCTCACGGCTTTGCGCACTTTGTTTCTGGAGGTATCCCACCGCTCTCACTCTTCCCATCTCTCTCTCCACCTCTACTGAATCAACTCCTGTGATTTCAACCAATTTCATTATATATAACCTTGTCTTTAACAAGAGAGGTTATTAACTGATTATGTACAGTGTAACATCAATTAATGAATATCTGATAAATTAATAAATTTTAATTCTGGATTAATTTATCCAATTAATCCTATAATAGATTAATATTTCTTTAAATTCGATAAAAATAAGAGTTCATATTTTTATAAATGAAGATAAAATATCATAGAGTGGTTTTTATGTTTTTTTTTTTTTTTTTGCTTTTGAAAATGAGTGGTTTTATGCTAGTGGGTTTGTTTTGTTACCTGGGAGTTTTGAGATTGCCTTCCTAACGATCCTGACACAACCAGTGCAACACATCCTGACCTTGAGATCAACCGTCTACGCGAAGGACCAACACAAAGCTTTAGGTTTCATATGAGAAACTTTGGATGTATACATGAAACCTAGAATTTCCGTCAAACGGATTAACAGAATATATAGAAACCTAGTAGAGCATAGGAATTGTCATTGGCCTGATTGGCAAGTGCTTTAAAAGTGCTTTAAAAGTGCTGTAAAATTTCTTTACAGCCTAAATTATTTCTACAGCCTAAATTTTTGCCAACATGTTTTGTAAAGATTTTTTAAAGCTACAGATTTTTCTTTCTTTTTTATTTATATTTAGCTGTGGAAAGCCATAAATCTAGAGCACTTATTTTTTTCTTTAGAAAATTTATATGTAAGTCTTTGAATCTGTTTAAACCTACAGCTAATATTCTACAGCAAAATTATTTACAGCGACAGCAAAAAAAATCTACAGTTTTATTTCTAAAGCAAAAATATAAAGTTACAGATCCTTCCAATAATCCCCTATATATTAAAAGAGCATATTTACAAAAGTAAGCTAATCCGTTCTTCATATCCCCTATATATTAAAAGAGAAGCATTACAACATTTGAGTTAGCAATGTGTCATCATCACAATGAGTCTTATAATCTTTCAAGAAATAGGTTGGTTCATCTAAATATATAATAAGTTTTTATTAAACTAACCACAAATTAATTATTAATGTTTACAATTCTTTCCTTAAAAAAAATTAAAGAATTGTCTAATGTGGCTAAATTATATATGTACAATTAATTAGTAAATAAAGATTTGATACAAATTAGTGTATCCTCTATTATTTTTGTTTAACTTTAAATAAATTAAGCAACCTCATTAACTATATAATAAAATTTAGATTTTTCGTATATGTTATATTTTTATTTTTTTAAAGCCTCACATTGAAATTTTTATGATCCATGGTTTAAATGTTTTTTTATGACAAGAAACAAATGATTACAAAATCATGTAAGTAGAAACTCTCATTTCACTACAAGAAAACACAATTTTAACGACGAAATATAATGAGGTTTACGAGTATCTTATGAGGAAAAACAAACCAACGTAATTACGTTGCAAAATAATGACAATAAAGTTTCGTAGTAAAAAGACGCAATTTAACTTGGTTTTTACGAGGAAATAAGGTTGCGTCCTAAAGTAGACGTAAATAAAACGAGGACATTACGACAAAATATTTTACGTCTATTTAGCGGCGATATCTCGAGTGCACCAACTTTTTTTGTTGTAAGCACGTTTTGTGTTTTGGCTAGCTAACTATATTTCCTCGTAAATTCCTAGTAAAATTTCACCTACCAGTTTCAAAAAGTCATTTTTGTTTCATTTGAACACACCAAAAAAGAAAAAAAAACTAAAAACGTGAAAGAAAGAAAAAATGATGGGTGATGGGAAAATATTTTCGAGTTCGAGTAGGTGGATGTATACACACAGCGATGCTAACGGGAGAGTGACGAAAGAATATCTCGAAGGGCTGGAGACATTTATGCATCAAGCAGATTCTACACCGCTCGCCCGAGAAAGCGTTAAGATGTTTTGTCCTTGTCGGAAATGCAACAATTCAAAATTGGTAACTCGTGAAAATGTATGGAAGCATTTAATAAATAGAGGTTTCACGCCACATTACTATATCTGGTTTCAACATGGAGAAGGTTATAATTATGAGAATGAAGCTAGTAGTAGTAATAGCAATTTTCAGGATGAACCGGTTGATCATTTGCATAATGAACATAGTTACCATCAGGAGGATCAAATGGTAGTTATTATGATAGGGTTCATGATATGGTAGCTGATGCATTTGTAGCTCATGATGAAGTTGAAGAACTTAACATAGATGAAATTTTTTTTTATGAAATGTTAGATGCTGCGAATCAGCCAATTTCCAGTGGTTGTAGAGGTCTCTCTAAATTGTCGTTGGCTGCTAGAATGATGAATATTAAAACTGATCACAATCTACCTGAAAGTTGCATGGATGCATGGGCAGACTTATTTAAAGAGTAATTACCAGAAGACAATGTGTCTAATGATTCTTATTATGAGATTCAGAAACATGTTTATAGTCTTGGATTGCCTTCGGATATGATAGACGTTTGCATTGATAATTGCATGATCTAATGGGGAGATGATGAGAAGTTAGAAGAATGTCGATTCTACAAGAAGCCACGATTCAAACCGCAAGGACGAGGACGTAATAAGGTACCGTACCAATGGATGTGGTACCTACCAATTACAGACAGATTGAAAAGATTGTACCAATCTGAGCAGACTGTTGGAGGGATGAGATGGCATGCCGAGCATACTCAGACGAATGGTGAGATGACTCATCCATCAGATGCAAGAGCTTGAAAACATTTTAACAAAGTACATCCAGATTCGCTAGCAATAGCCGAAATGTGTATCTTGGATTATGCACAGATGGATTTAGTCCATTTAGAATGTCCGGGAGACAATATTCATTGTGGCCAGTCTTTCTTACGCCATACAACCTACCACCGGAGATGTTCATGCAATGGGAGTTTCTATTCTTGACCATATTAATACCTGGTCCAAAAACATCCAAAGGTCTTTGGATGTTTTTCTACAACCACTGATAAAAGAGTTGAAAGATTTGTGATCAACAAGAGGATGTCTGTAGAACAACTTCATGAGAACATTCCCATCTTATTGTGCAACTTGGAGAAGATATGTCCTCCGACATTTTTGACGTCATGGAGCATCTATCTGTCTACCTCCCGTATGAGGCATTGCTTCATGGACCTGTACATTACGGATGGATGTGAGCGGGCCATGAAATATTTGAAGGGAAAAGCAAAAAACCTTGCCAAAGTTAAAGGTTCTATAATTGCTGGAAGTTTGACGGAAAAAAACCATCTCACTTCACATCGTATTACTTTGCACCAAAAGTACGTACCTGGAAAAGAGCTCCAAGAAGATATAATGATGGTGGTGCCACGCCAACATATGCAGTTGATGGTGTTCCAGACATCTTTAGCCAGATTGGACAATTCGGTGGGAAATTGAAAGAGGTTTGCAGGTTGATTATGACGATCCAGATTACCCCACATGGTTTCACGAATTAGATCAAGGTCCAATTGCAATGGTCACCACATCACCGATGTATCGGTTTGTTTATAAGTGTTGAGCTCTATAATATCATGCATACAACTTGTTAGACATCTGTAGGATTATAATGATTTCTTGAATAAAAACCCTAAGTCTATCTATTTTCATCTAAGTACCAAAACCCCCAATCAAATCAATTGAGCAACTGCCTTGCTCACAAACCTGCTTTTACATTTAATCATAATCAACCTAGCTTAATCATGATTAGATTTCTTAGGTTCTTTAGCTCCCTGTGAATTTGATCCCTAAGTACTACAACTGAACCTCTTATTTGAGAGAGTAATTCACTCGTTAGGGTAATTTGAGTGAGATCAGTTGTCGATCGATGAACCTTCCAGGGAGTGTTATCGCACGGGTTTGACGTGTTCACTATGTTTAACTAAATCAGCTTCCGCTTGTTTCTAGCCATCCTACCATAATCTAAACTAATTCAGACAGAAACCAAGCTTTGGCTTGCGCCCTAATATCTATAGGCAAGGTCCTAGTTAGCTACTCAAGAACACATGCATTAAGAACAGTTTAGTTGATTTATATCCTAACACTAAGAAATTCTATATTTTGGGCTAATCCCTCATGAATATTTGAACCCTAAATCTAACAAAGAGAACTACTCAGACATAGCTAAGTGTTAGGGGATTTTGTGTAGGATCTTTGTGAGTACCACAGAACGGTGGACAAGGCTGGTATTTGTATAGATTTCGTGTATAGTTTTAGAGAAATAGACTGAAGAGATATTTTATTAGATGAACAAGCCTGAGCTACAACAGATTGGTGTATAAACCCTAGTTCTAGCCGGCTAGCTCTAATCACTAAGTCTTGAAGTGTCGATCCCTTGCTTTAGGGTTTATGTTCCCTTTATATAGTCTTCTTAAGGCGGGCCTTAGTCGGTTGGAGTAGGTTAAACTCTTCCATATTCGGAAATATGGAAGATTCTCCTTACCGGTAGTTTTCCTTTTCTTGGGGGAAGGGGGCGGTCCCTGGGACCGGACCCGGAACACTTCGTAGCAGGGACCCTGGGTGCCTCCTAGCGGGGACCCAGAGGCCAGTGTCCTGCCTGGGGTCTGGAGAAATTCAATACCTGAGTATTTTTCCCCAACAGTTTGCCCCTTATTGCTCGATTTCGTCATCGAACCCGGGGAATAACCTGTGCACTCAAGTCAACCAGAGTTGCTCATTCTCAGCAAGCTTCCCTTAGGCAGGACATCGCTCCAGTAATCCTGCGATCCCGGGTTCCACTCAGGCCGTTACCACACTCTGAACCCGGGGGAGGACCGGTTCCCTTATAACAGACCGGGGTCTGGCTCTATTTTTGAACAACTGATTTCTTGTCAAAGATGAAGAAGCTCTGGGCTTCTGATGGCATCTTGGAGATGGTGGAGCCAGGAGCTCTGTTGTTTCCTGAAGAGGAGCTTATGCATTGATGCGTAGAACAGGCTTGGGGACTGGCGCGAGAATTTGTCGTAGATTCCGGATCGAATTCCGGTCCCCTAGAGTTTTAAGGTCCCCGTTCGTGACGAGAGAGGGGACGGTCTTGATGAAGCCTCGAAGTTCGTTCCCTCGCGTGGTGTCCTCTTTGCGGTGCGTGGAGACCTTCCGAGGGTTTACTACCCCTCTCTTTGCTCTCGCCGCCTAGCGGCTCTCCAACTTTCTATTTTCTCTCTCTCTCTCTTAAAATTTCTCCGCAATCTTCATTTGCTCAAGCTCTGTTCTTCATTTCAGGTATTATTTCCCTTTCACTCTCTCTTTTTCTTTCGACTCCTTCCTCCATATTCCCTTTAGATCTTTAGGATGAAATCCAAGCCAGATCTCGCTCTAGATTCTTCTTCTATAGGCGGTAGGGTTAGGTCAAAGAAGCAGAGATCTGGAGTTAGTCCCTCGGAATCAACGGATTCCTCCGGGTCCTCATTAGATCTCACCGCAGAGGTTAAAAACCCTAGCTGCACAGTTGCCGACGTTGCTCCGCCGTCCGTAGATAGGTTTTCTCGATGGGCCCTCTTTCGTCGATAGGAGTGGAAGAAGTCGCAAACTAGCCAGCGCGAAGTATCATCTCTCTGATGACGTTATCATCAGGATCCCGGGTCCCGTTGATAGGGTCTCAGAATTCGAGGTTGACGAGGTCCTTGTGTACGAGGGATTTTTTGAGTCGGGTTTCAGGGATCGAGTTCCTTCGCTTGTGGCAAAGGTGTCGGAGGCGTTGGAGATCTCGCCAGGTCAGCTAAATCCTCCCTCCTGGAGGATTCTGATAGCCCTGTAGAATCTAGGTGATCTCGAAGGTCTTATTATCGGGGTCGCTGAGGTTCTGTATTCATACGCTATCACTCCCCTGAACGGTGGAGAACGGAAGTTACTAGCGGCGGAGAGCTCCTGGTCCAGGAGATTGTGAAGAAGGAGAGAAAGCGTCTCCCGGTTTTCGATGGTCGCTGGACCGAGAAGTTTACCTTCATGTATCTCCGGGTTTCTCCTCTGTTGGTGCACAGCTGGTGGGCGATAGGAGTCGTGAAGATAGCGTTTGCCGTATGATATTAATGATCCTTGTTTCTTTTTGCAGACATTCCTTGTGTGGATCCTTCTTTAGGAGAGAAGGCGATAAAGCAGGTGTTGGAGCTTCCCATCGGGCGTCGTCAGGTCCCTTTTCTCGTAGGAGAGAAGCGTTGGAACGTTGTAGCATTTGGGGTAAGCGCTTACCGTCTTTCCTGCTTCTTGTGAATGGGTTTTGAAGCATGTTAATACTGTGTTTCAGGTGAGATGTCGGGATGCAAAGGCGAGGAGGAAGCATTGGCGGAGTATAACAGAGCTTTGGAGATCATGTTGGCGAAGAAGGCGGCTCCTAAGCGGGCTGCTCCTAGTGAGACTGAGGATGAAGTCCAATTCATCAGGAGCAGCAAATGTCAAGCTACGACTGCTCTGGCCTCTTCTTCCAAAAAGAAGTCTAAGGCTTCTGAATCTACCCCGAAGGTCTCTCCGTCGTCGTCGAGTGATCCAGCCAAGGTCTTGCCAATCTTAACACTAAGGTGTTTCCTTTGACCCTTGTGGTTCTGCCGGAGGGGGACTCTTCAGCCTCCATCCAATTCATCCAGAGCGATCTTCTCCAGGTAACACGTTTCTCCTTTTTATTTCTTTCGGTATCTCGTTTTTTGCTAACGAACAGTCCGTTCTTGCGCAGGCGATGTCCCATTTGTTCCACCTTGGTGAGAGGATGGGTGATCATGATTCACTCAAGGCTGACCTGGATGACCTGACTTCCCAGCTGCGCGAAGAGAAGGATATGTCCTAGCCAAGGAAAAGGAGATCAAGGCCTTGAAGCTCAAAGTGAGGAACCAAGATGAGACTGGGACGCTGGCTGCGGCGGAGAGAATGTCTCCCTGAGGGAGTAGTTGGAGCAGCGGGAGGAGGAGGTATGCGATTTGAGTTGCGCCGCAGAGACCTTCGATGCCAAAAAGACTATGGCGATGAGCGGCGCCAAAGTGGTGACTTGCTGGGAGCTAATGAGGGAATGGCTTAACCGTCAGACTAACAGCTGGGATCTTGAAGGTGCGCTGGAGCGGTATAAGAATGTGAAAAGTTTCGAGGCTGATTTCCAGGGAATTCCTGCTCCTTCCTTTGAGGGAGAGCCAATGATCCCGAGCAAGACTGAAGCTGAGAAGACTCTGGAGCCTGCCGCCGACGATCCTCCCGCTATCTGATCCTTATCTCAGTTTTCAACCCTTATAGGGGTTTCTTTTGTGTTGTACCTGCCATGTTCCGAAGGTTTAAAACTTTTATTCTCAAGCCTTCGTGCCTTTATTTTGTAAAACATTGGCCCTGTTGTGCCCCCCCCCCCCTTTTAAAAAAAAAGAACGCCTTCGGATTTTTCACTTTGCTCTAGTTTCTGCGTAGTGGACCCTTTAGCTGTGTACTAGACTTGTTTCCGAAGCAGGATTTTTGTTGATGGTCCATTTCTTGAGAGATAGCAGGGTGCGTCTTTCAGAGTCGTGGGTTTGGGAGTCGGGACTCTGGGGAATGGACCTAGATCTACTTTTTAGATAAAGAGGTTGCCCCGGACCCGGAGATTCCATGAGGAACGAGAGGTGATTCTTGGGAACCCAGAGACTACTGATGTGCCCGGGAAGATGGGCTTTAAACCCAGAGGTTTCGAGCTAAAGGATGGACTCTTGGAGTCTGGAGATTGATCTCGTAACCTAGAGGTTGTTTGAGACCTGGTGGTCATCTGGGGACCAGAGGTTGTGGAGAAGCCCGGAGGTTCTCCTTGGATTCTGAGATCGCATTCGGGACCCAGAGGTCCTCCTAGACCACGAGCTCTTGTTTGGGACCGAAGGTCTTTCTCCAGATCCTGGGATCATGACTGGAGCCTGAAGGCGGTGTAGGAACCCGAAGATTCTTTGATAGATCCGGAGATCTTAGTTGGAACCCGAAAGTTTTCTAGATTGTGATTGGACCCTGAGGTCGTGTGAGAATACATGGGTTTTCCCTTAGATCCTGAGATCGTATCGGGTCCCTGGTGTTTGCATTTGGACTCTGAGGTTGCATGGGAACCCGAAGGTTCTTAGGGATGTAATGACCCCGATGCGCCCTAGGCTGCATAGGGGTTCTATCCTCTTTCTAAGATCGTGTTTAGGCCTCTGAGACCGTATGGGAAACCGAAGGTTTTGTCCTTAGATCCGGAGATCTTTGATTGGAACCCGGAGGTTCTAGAAGTCATACTGACCCCGATGCGCCCTAGGCTGCACATGGGTTCTAGCTTCTTTTTGAATTTATCATTGGAACCTTGAGGCCATATAGGAACCCGGGGGTTCTTCCTTAGATCCTGAGATCTTTGATTGGAACCCGGAGGCTACAGGGGAACCCGGAGGTTCTTTCTCAGATTTTATACATAGGACCCGGAATCGTATGGGAAAACTGTGGGTTTCCTCTTTAGATCGGGGGCTTGCATAAGGACCCGGAGTTCCTTGGGAACCCGGAATGTTTGCTTTCGCATTCTGCCGCTCGGAAGCTGGCCACCATCGAGTTCCTATGATGTATTCTAGTTCTGCAGGAAGTCACTGACAGGCTTTAGAGGGTTCTGGTGTGGGTGTTATGACCTTCTCTGCTTTCCCGCAAGATTTTTATTGCTCCATGTATTTCACAGTACTTTTGCAATAAATATACCATGTGTTCTCTGTATTGTGTAGCTCGTAGCGTTTTAATACATGTACTTTTCACATTGGTACTCTAGGACCCCGATGCGCCTTAGGCTACATAGGGGTTTTAGGTAGTTTCGACAGCATACTCAGGCTTGCGCATACCCATTCCTGCTTTATGTCTCATACCCATTTCGATTTTGTGGACGTGCCACTGTGGTCGTGCCACTTTTGCAAGGGTTGGCCATGATCGTATGCCCCTTTAAGTATAATGATTTCCCTTCTGCCTTTATAGTCGGAACTATTTTATAAGCTTTGTCCGGAGACGTTTAGCAAACATAGGAGTAGGAAATCATAATGCTTAAATAGTATATAGTAGTATAATAGAGATCATGGTCTAGGGACCGCATTAAAATGATACGCTTTGAGGTGTAGGGCGTTCCAGCAGTAGAGTTGTATTTTACCTTTGCTATCTTGAGCCTGTAGGCGCCTACTCTCCACACCTCGATGACCTTATAGGTTCCTTGCCACCCGGCGGTGATTTTCCGCGTTGTTTTTCTGCTCGTCGTAAAACCCAATCCCCTTGCTGGAAGGTCCTGGTTCTGACTCTTGTTGTACGTCCTGGCGACGTCTTGCTGGTACGACCAGCTTCTTAGCCGAGCGGCCTCTCTTTTTTTCATCGAGTAGGTCGAGGCTCAGCGTCATCAGCTCGCCGTTCTCCTCCTGAGAGGTAGACTCTGTGGGAACCGAAATTCGCACTGTCGATTTCCGTTTAAATAAGGAAACTAGGAAAACCCTAATTTCCCAGAGTTCCCGGATATCTGCTAATACCACACGCCAAGCAAATCAGAACACAATAATGACAACGAAGAAGTATAAAAATCGTAAGAAGAGAGCAAAGAGAAGTCTTATTCCGAATTTGCGTATGAGCGTTTACAACAAGGTATAAGCCTGGGCTCGAGAGCTTTCGGCGAGATTCCTAGTTCTAGCAACCCTAAGATGGCTAAACCTAATTGAGTCGCAGCTCGAAATAACAAAGACGGAAAGTTGCCTAATCGCTCTAAGTGCTAAGTTTTCTCTGAAAAAATTCCTCCTCATGCCTCTCGCCTAGGACCCCTTATATACTGGCTCCAAGGTCGGTCTACGCTTTTCCTCTTCTGCCCTTAAGCCGCCATAGCATAAAATGGAGATATTTCATTTTTTCATTCGTAGTTATCTTCAAAATTTCGTATTTATCCGCGGAAACTTGACATTTATCTTCCCTTGCGAACCAAGCGTAAACCACATGCGGTTTACGGGCTGTTGGTTAAGAAATCATAAGTTGGGCCTCGAGTCATGTCTTAGGTCCCCTTGGGCCGTCTTTCGACTCAAAGCGTTTATTACGGCTTCTTTCGATAAAGAATGAACATTCCACGGTTTTTACGGTAAAGTTTGATTGATAACTTAGAAATGGCGGGGAACGTGAGATGGGTTCGCTACGGTATTCGGGAGATAGCATCGAAGGGTAGACGAGAATGCATGGACTGATGTCGTATCGACGCTTCGGAAGAGCTCGGTCGCTATGTAGCGACCGAAATTTGGTTCGAGCTCGGTCGCTACGTAGCGACCGAGCGGAATGGACGTTTGGTCGCTACGTAGCGACTAAGCTTTGGGTCGAACTCGGTCGCTACGTAGCGACCGAGCGGAGCACGAGTTTGGTTGCTGCGTAACGATCCTTCTCGAGCTCTTGTCCGATGATTCGCGTTTCTTCCGCAAAGGCTTTCGTAAAGAAGAATCTATTTCGAAAAAGTATTTGTCGAAGAAGTTTTCTACGTTTTCCTTCTTCGGGGATTTGGACGTTAACTTCGCCGTAACCGTTTTTAACCCCAACAGTCAGCCCCCCAACTCGTTGGGAACGTGGATTTCTAGCGAGGTCCCAGTGCGTGGTATGGCGAGTTTGGACGAGATTGGTGTATTTGGGCGAAGTTCGTGTCAAAAATCCGCAAGTAAATAGTAATTTCTCATGCTTATAAGAAGGGAGGTAACTTCTTCACAATCTTCACACTTACTCATTCTCATAGAGAGGTTTTCTTGAAAAGTTCTTTCTCTTTCTCTCTGTCATTTCCTTCTTGATTTTAAGGAAAAAGAAAAAACACGAGATGTCGAGTAAGAAGAGGAGTTCGAAGAAAGGGTCCTTGCCCGCGAACGTTTCTGAAGAGCTTCGAGTGCCGAAGATGGAATTCGTTCCTCATTCCGTAGACCTAACCGAGAACGAGGCATGGTGGGTGGCGTAATACGGTTCGATCACGCCTCCCTTAGAAAAATCGTTCCCGGTCATGAACCAGCGCCCGGTGGAGGCAGGTGCGCCGAGTAGGAGCACTAGTGGATTCCTCGAGGTCATGCGGTCGTTCTACCATATTTCGGACGCGGTGGAATTCAGGGTTCCTCGTCAAGGAGAATCCGCTAGTAGTCCCCCGGAGGGCTTCTTCACTTGTTACGAGGCATTTGTAGTGCATTGCCGTTTATGGTTTCCGATCCCCGAGATCATCGTCCGTGTGTTGGGTTGTTTCGGGGTGGCGATAAGCCAACTGAATCCTCTTGGCATCCAGCACCTCATAGGGATCCTGGTCCTGAGCTACTAGCATGGTCTTTCTCTCACCGTTAATCACTTCGAAGCACTTCTTCGATTACAGATCATCAGGGAAACAAACACTTACAAGCTGGTTCCTCGGAACTTCATGTCAGTGGTAAAGGGGTTCACTTCTAACTTCAACTCGTGGAGGAAGTTTTTCTTCTTCGTTCGTGTAGACGCAGCGTCCGTTGAGGAGAGTTGTATCCCACTGTTTCGGAGGTTGTCGAACGATCGTCCCTTTATCAACCCTCTTGCTCCGTTTCCTGAGGACATTATTGCAATGAGGGATCTGCTCCGGAATGGTCCTTTTTTCTGGACTTCTTTTACGCCGAAGAGAGTTCGTAAGGCGTTGAGGTTTGTGCATCCTGGTCCTGCTTTGGGCGGAGAAACAAGGAGTGATTCCGAACCTGAAGACCAAGGTCCCAACGCCGGTCCCAACGCCGCTCCCACTATCGTGACGGGGCCGAATTCTTCGAAGGGGAAAGATATTGATCTCGGCGACCTGGAGTTTTCGGTGGACGATTGCATGCTTCCAGGATGGGATCCGAACCTTGCTTTTGGCGATGGAAGTGGTACGACCGAGGTCCCTATTCAGGATTTCGATGATTTCTTCGCTGGTCTTCCGTCGGGCTTTGACGCTCCTCAGGCCACGGGCGAGTCAGGGAGGCCGAAAGTTGTTGCGGAAGGATCTCACATCATTAACGGGGTATAAAGTTTAAGAATTCTAACGATCGTTATTATTATTTTTTGCTTATAACGTGTCAATCAGTTTTATAGGGTTTGAACTTGCTTGGATCGGCCATTGAGGCGAGCCATAGAGAGGCCATGATCTATCGCTTTAAAGCGGAGAAGGCGGAAAAGGATCTTGCTCGCATGCGAGACGAGATGTTGGCGCGAGACGCTCAACTCGCTTGTGATCATGACAGGGCTGTTCGCAGGGCGGAACGGAAGGGCAAGAGGGAAATTATCGAGGTGATGAAGACTCGCGCTTCTCAATTCCAGGTTGAGTACGGGAATCTTAAGGGTGCTTTCAACTCGTTGGGCGACTTCCGTGAGTATCGCGGCTCCGTCGGGAGCCTTTGGAAGACGCAGGAAGATGACTACGTTTTCGAGAGGGAGATGGAGTTAATGAAGGGTGGCATGAAGGATCATGCTCACGCTGAGGTGACCATTCCCCCGATCGACGGGAAGATCCAGGGATTCTGGGATCCCATCCCGGTTTCCCCTGATACCATAGAAACTACGACTGATTTTGCCGGTGACGATGAGGAAGTGAACTTTCCCGCGGATGCATTCGGAGCTTCCTTGTCCGGGAGTTTTAACTTTGACCTGTGAGTGTTTTGACGGGAAGGAGTTTTTCCCTTTTTCTAGTATTTAACGGCCGAGTGTGGCCTTTGTTCATATATGTCTGGCCGAGTGTGGCCTTCGAACTTTGTACGGGCCTTTTTTGGCCGCTTTTATCGGGACTGGCCGTTGGTGGCTTTGGACCCCTACCGCTATGCGGTTTATATAATGGATGTCTGTTTGGGTTACTTTGTTTAGAGTGGGTTTGAAGTGAACATGAGTTGGCATCTCATATTTATCTTCGTTGAGGCGTTCAATCTGTTAGTTCGTTCGAGACGTGAGTTTTCGTAAAAAATATTTACCATTTTTCGGGAACGTTGAGATATGAACGATGAGACATGTTTTAGGAATCTCGTATCGTTTAGATATCATGTCTTTGAGATGTTTGAGACCAATGCGATGGGTTTAGGGCAAGACCTAGGTTTACTCTCAGTTTTAAGGTTTGTGCGGTGACTAGCCGGCTATCGGTTTTTCTGTTGCGATTTCTACCTGATTCGTACCGATTTAAAGTCCGCGATAGGTTCTCGGCTTATATGACTTGTATGGTATGAATCGAGCATCTTTCCAGAGACAATTTTTAAGCCAACTGGAAGTGCTAGACCAAAATTTCGGATTTTTTTTGTAGCGCGCTTTCGTCCTCGTGTTGGACGTTTGAAGATCAAAAGAGTGATCAGGTTGCGTTTGTTTAAGACGGATGATGTGTTCGTCGGGGCGAATCGACGAACGGAGTGTAAGATTTGTAGTGGTCGCGTTCAGACAGTTTGTTCGTATCATCTCGATTTTTAACTTGGCAACGTCTCGCAGTTATTTCGAAGACTATACGTATATTTTTGAAGTGAAATTGTTTTGCGATTTTGTCTTAAAAAGGGCGACGCATATTTTGTAAAAAATTTCGAAATCTCGATAGAATTCGATTACAATAACGCATCTTTTCCTATGTGGGAGTATACGAGTATACGCACCCACGCCCCCCCTTTTTGGAGAGGGGGATAGCTGAACTCGTCCTTCGACGAGCTGCCTACGTACCCCTTTCGAGGATCAAGCCATCTTGTAGTTCTGTTTTACGCCGCGAGCGTTTTACTCGGCGGTTGTCGCCGTGCTGACCATCTTGATCGAGATGATTGTGGCAGGGTCAGGTCAGTGTTCTCTTTCGGATGTTCCGGTTGAGTTGTAGTGTCGGCTTCGGCCTGATGTTAAGTTTCGACACTCGAAGTGTCCGCGTCGGCAGACGATGTGAAATCGTCTTTTCTCGAAACGTTGTTGGTCGAAGATTTATCGATCTTTGTGCGTTTGCGATTTGCCGTTGCAGAGGTTGTCTTCTGTCTTAACTTTTGTTCTGCGAGGAAGCACAGTCGCGACTGTTTCTGGCATCCCCAGATAGTTGCGACTCCGTTTGGGGTCGGGAATTTGACGCCCAGGTGGTACGTCGATGGAACGGCTTGCATAGCGTTGAGCCACGGGGTTCCCATGATCACGTTGTAGATGGCAGGATGATCAACTACCGCGAACTCTACAATTTTTGTGACCTCCTTGGCCATGACAAGTAGCTGAATCGATCCGAGGGTCATCGATACTTCGCCAGAAAAGCCTGTGAGTGGTTTCGGAGTTGGAGTTACTTCTCCGAGTTTGATGCTCATCCGATTGAGAGTGTCATGGAAGATTACATTGACCGTGCTTCTCGTGTCGATGAGTACTCTTCCGACTTCCAGATCTCGTATGACGAGGTCTATGACGAGCGGATCGCAGTGAGGCTGATCGATCCCGCCGGCTTCCTCCTTTGTGAAGGTGATTGAGCAATTGTGATCGTCTCGGGTAGGAGACCATGTAGCCCAGTTCACGCTTGACTCCGCCTTCCGCTGGTAAGCCTTGATGGCCGAAACATATCGTTGCAGAATTGCGATCCTCCGATGATCATGTTGACTCTACGACGATTGTTATCGTTCCCTTTGTCGTCTGGCCTCCTGCCGCGTTTATCCCCAGATTGGTTTCTTTGGGGAGATCTCTCCGCGGGAAGATTTCTGTCCGGCTTTGGGGGGCGATTGGTCTCGAGGATGAGATCTTTCACGCTGGTCACTTCCGAGAGTTCTCCGGCTAGTAGCTTCGCGGCCAGCCTTGCTCCCAAGACCTTGCAGTTAGTCGTGGAGTGTCCTCGAGATTGGTGGAACTCGCAGAAGGTGTTTTCATCATATCCTTGGTTGCGAGTCCACGTATTACCCGTGGTTCGGCCTGGTCTGAGCCGATCGCGTTATTATGCGCTCCTTGGAGTTCTTCCCCCTCGTGATGGACATACTTGTCGTTACGAGGGTTCTTCTTCCTCGTTTTTGGGTCTACATCTTTTGAAGACGATCTCGCCGACTTATGCTTCTGTGATAAGATTTTCGTTTCTTCCTCGATCATGATGTAGTCTGTCGCCTTGTGGAGGGCGTCTTGGAACGTCCGCGGTTTTTCGAGGGATATCCATTTTCTGAATTTCGACTTGTACCAGACCGCCTTTCTGAGCGCATCGATGGCCAACTTGTCGCTTATCCTGCTGACCCTAGACATTACCAACTTGAACTGGCTGATGAACTCGCGGAGGGGTTCCTCTTCCCTCTGGGACTGATTCCAGAGATCGACATCGGAAGTTTCTCTATCTATGACCATAGAGTATTGCTTGAGAAATTCCGATGCGAGCTGTCGAAAACTCCCGATAGAGTTTCGCTTAAGGCGCGCGAACCATTCGAGGGCTACTCCTTCTAGATTCTCGATGAACAGGCGGCAGTAGTAGCCGGCGTCTCTCTCGCCGTCCTTCAGCCTCGCTCTTCCCATCGTGATGTGGAAAGCCTGAAGGTGAGCTCTCGGATCGGTCGTACCATCATACTTCGGTACTTTGATTTTTCCTGGATGGATACCTTGTATCTGAGATGCGAGTGGTGAAGGGGGTCTTCCGAGCCCCTTCCAGCAGTCTGTCGATCTCGGAGGCCGCGCTCGTAGCGTGATGGATTTGGGATTTTACGGCTCTTACTTCTGCCGCAGTCTTGGTGATATAGTCGCGAAGATCGCGTATATCCGACGTCTCGTCAGCAGATTTCCGCACTTGTCGGCGTTTACTGCGAGTGAGCTCGGTTTGTTTTTCAGCCATCTCTTCCTGTCTGTTCCAATAGAGGATTTCCTCCTCTTCTGTCATTGGTTTGTCGAACAGAGAGCTTTCCCGAGTGAATCGGCTTCTGGTCCTTCTTGGATGTTTGTCGGCGTCCTCATCAGTATTATTGGAGACATCGCTAGGATCCATGTCGACTTGCTCGACTCCGTTGTCCTCCGAAACCTTCGCGGGAGGCGGAGGGCTTTCGGAGTTTCCCTTTTCGACGGGAGACTTCTCGCTAGGGTTTTGACCCGAAGGTCGTTCCTCGGCGGCTCCAGGCCTGTTGAGTGGAGTTGCAAAGTCGAGTCTTTTCCCACGGACTTTAGTGGTTCCACGGGGGCGGATTGCTCGAGTTCTTGCCGTTAAAATTTCAACTTGTTTTGTCAAGGTGCTCACGAGCTTATCCTGTTCTTCCGACCTTTTTTCGTAGGTGGCGAATATCTTTTTAACTCCTCAAGCGCCGCGGCGTTGGCTGGTGCGTTGGCCGCGGATACGTCCGCTGCGGGAGTGTGGAGATCAGTGCCGCTGCCTCCGTTAAGAGGAGTCTGCACGTTATCCGTGTTGTCAGTTGACATGTCTGGTTGAGCGTGATGTGGTCGAGAGTTAGATTGATCCGTACCCCCCCCCCCCCCTTCTAGCGCCAAAACTGTGGGAACCGAAATTCGCACTGTCGATTTCCATTTAAATAAGGAAACTAGGAAAACCTTAATTTCCCAGAGGTCCCGGATGTCTGCTAATACCACACGCCAAGCAAATCAGAACACAATAATGACAACGGAGAAGTATAAAAATCGTAAGAAGAGAGCAAAGAGAAGTCTTATTCCGAATTTGCGTATGAGCATTTACAACAAGGTATAAGCCTGGGCTCGAGAGCTGTCGGCGAGATTCCTAGTTCTAGCAACCCTAAGACGGCTAAACTTAATTGAGTCGCAGCTCGAAATAACAAAGACGGAAAGTTGCCTAATCGCTCTAAGTGCTAAGTTTTCTCTGAAAAAGTCTCTCCTCATGCCTATCGCCTAGGACCCTTTATATACTGGCTCCAAGGTCGGTTTACGCTTTTCCTCTTCTGCCCTTAAGCCGCCATAGCATAAAAATGGAGATATTCCATTTTTCCGATCTTCGTAATTATCTTCAAAATTTCGTATTTATCCACGGAAACTTGACACTTAACTTCCCTTGCGAACAAAGCGTAAACCGACATGTGGTTTACAGGCTGTTGGTTAAGAAATCGTAAGTTGGGTCTCGAGTCATGTCTTAGGTCCCCTTGGGCCGTCTTTTGACTCGAAGCGTTTATTACGGCTTCTTTCGATAAAGAATGAACTTTCCGCGGTTTTAGGGTAAAGTTTGATTGATAACTTAGAAATGGCGGGGAACGTGAGATGGGTTCGCTACGGTATTCGGGAGATAGCATCGAAGGGTAGACGAGAATGCATGGACTGATGTCGTATCGATGCTTCGGAAGAGATCGGTCGCTATGTAGCGACCGAACTTTGGTTTGAGCTCGGTCAATGGATGTTTGGTCGCTACGTAGTGACTAAGCTTTGGCTCGAACTCGGTCGCTACGTAGCGACCGAGCGGAGCACGTGTTTGGTCGCTGCGTAACGATCCTTCTCGAGCTCTTGTCCGATGATTCGCGTTTCTTCCGCAAAGGCTTTCGTAAAAAAGAATCTATTTCGAACAAGTATTTGTCGACGAAGTTTTCTACGTTTTTCTTCTTCGGGGATTTGGTTGTTAACTTCGTCGTAACCATTTTGACCCCAACAGACCCTGAGACCGTTGTTCTCACGTGCATCTCTGTGGGTAAAATGGCCTTAGAGCCGTAGACCAGCGAGTAGGGAGTTTCTTGTGTCGCTGTTTGGGAGTGGTCCGGTAGGCCCTGAGGACTCTGTGTAGTTCTTCAGCCCACTTCCCGTGAGAGCCCTCCAGTCGCTTTTTGGTAGACTATGGATTTGACCCATTTTCATCAATGGTTTATAGGTATTTTTACTAATAATTATTATATTATAGAGTCTATTTATTATGTTTATAAGATCAGGAGTGATTTGGAGATAAGTGATGATTTTAGAGCATTCTGGAGATATTTGGAGCAAGTACCCGAGATGATCATCGAGCTCGACCATCGGTCGATATTGGAGAAGAATAATCGATCGATGTTCATATCTCGACATCGATCGACAGCGAAGCGCGCACAAAGCCCGTTTTGTCACAGCCGACTTGAAGCCCAAATCTTCACCAACTTACAAGATTGCCCCTGACGAGTTTTAACCTAATTTTATAAGCTTTGCCACCATGTTAGAGGCAGAGTGTGCTTTTCTTGTTTTATTATTTTCACAGCAAGGTTTTCTAGGATTTTGATAGATTGGAGAGAAGATCCAAAGTTATAATTTGTGATTGGAACTCCATTAATATCTATTTACTATTCTAATAATGTTTTCTTACCTAACTGCTGTTATGAATTGCTTAGCCATGTCTGAGTAGTTCTATTGTTAGATTTTAGGGTTTAAATAGGTTAGGAGGGATTAGCTCCAACTATAGATTGCTGAGTTGTGATATTCTCATTAGGATTGTTCATTAATATCTGTCTCTAGATTAGCTACCTAGAACTTGCCCTAGGATTGATAGATAAAAGCGAGAGCTTCATTCTCATCCTGAAAACATTCTAACTGAGCTAAGTTTCTTGCAATGATTAAGGCGAGAGCTGATCAAGTGAGCTTAGTAAGCTATCATTCAACCCGCGCATAAAGCTTAACTAGAAGCGCGTCATTCGATATCATTATTGAACAATCGATCGACGGAGCGAAAGGTGTATCGATCGATATCACTATAGGATCATCGATCGACACTTTCTATTGGTCGACATACGATAGTTGAGATCATTAGATCTAGTTAATAGACAAGTCTAAACATGCGAAAGCTGATAGACTTGTTGACTAAGTAGTCTAAACATGCGAAAGCTGATAATTTGTAGGATTATAATCCTAAGTTTCCTGAATAAAAACCTAAGTCTAACTATTTCCTTTTTAAGCACCAAAACCTCAATCAATCTATTGAACAAACACTTGTTTAATATTAAACTACAATTTACATTTAAATCTCTAAAACCATCTAGCTTAACAAATCATATTAGATTTCTTAGGTTCCCTAGCTCCCTGCGAATTCGATCCCTAAGTACTACAACTTCACCTCTTATTTGAGAGAGTATAAATCACTCTTTAGAGTAATTTGAGTGGTATCAAATTTAGCGCCGTTGCCGGGGAGCTTTGATCGCCTATTCGATCTAATTTTTGTTAAGTTTCTCACACAAAATTTTTTCTTGGATTTTCAGGTACATGCCCAACAGTACTAGAAGCAACAAGGAAACCCAACTACTATTCTCACCAGATCCTGCAAGTTTGGAGCGTTCAATCCGCAAAGAAGCGCGCTCCTCATCGATCGACAACAACGCCTATTCTTCGCTCGATTTCGTTCAACCACCGTCGACCCAGACACTAGTCCCGTCGACCGATACTCGCTCACCACCATCGACCGAAGACCCTCATCTTCCATCGACTGACATCATCCATCCGACATCGATCGATACTCCATCCCAGATATCGATCGATACTGAGCCGCGAGACATGGTTGCAACTTTGATACTTGTACGGGATGATAATGGTGACCTGCATGACCAGGATGGTCATCTGCGTAATGCAGCAGGTCAGAGGATTTATGCTCAGGGGGCTGCAATCCCTGAGTCTGATGCTAATGCTACAGGTACTACTTTACCTGTAGATGAGGCTGCTCGACCCAAGACGTTGGCTGACTACAACCGTCCAGATCAGTTCTACACCAACAGATCAGCCATTCGTCATCCCACCATTCAGAGGGATTTTGAGTTGAAGGCGCAGTACTACACACTCGTGGGACAGATACCCTACCATGGATTGTCTCATGAGCATCCTATGGACCATCAGGAGAGGTTCGAGGATCTGATATCTGCTATTAAAGTCAAGGGAGTCCCTGAGGATTATCTCCTATGCAAGCTCTTCAAGTTCTCTCTTGCTGGAGAAGCTTCGCATTGGCTTAAGCAGCTACCACCAGGATCTCTAACATCCTGGAGCGACATCAAGAATGCTTTCTTATGCAATTTCTTTGATGAAGCACGTGCTGAAGACTTGAGGAGCAAGATTGCTACCTTCTCTCAGGGGCCTGCAGAATCATTCAAAGGCTCTTGGATCAGATTCAAGTCTTATTAGAGAGACTGTCCACACCATGGATTCAACGAAGTACAACTGCTCAGTACTTTTTACAGAGGTATCGCGGTGCAGTACCAGATGGCTCTTGATGCTTCCAGCAATGGGAACTTCAACACCAGGAATCCAGAAGAGGCAGTGAAGGTGATTGAAAACCTAGCATCTAGCAATTACACCAAGAACACTGATTTTGAGAGGAAAAAGTTTGCCACCATCCTTGGGAATAATCAGATGGATGAGGTGAAAGAAAAGCTGAATAGTGTTCACAAGCTTCTTAGAAAGCAGGTCTGCTTGGTTGAAGATGCAGAAGCTGTAGACACAGAGAGTAGAGCAGAGGAAGAAGAAGAAGTGAACTTCATTGGTGGAACTGGATTCCAAGGTTCTGGAAACTAGGGTGGAAACAGAAATTCCTATGGAAATAGGGGTAATTTCAACCAAAGTGCACAGTACCAGAAACCATACTACAGCAACTACAGCAACAACATGAATTATGGAAGTTCCTACTACCAGTAGCCACCGCCGCCTACTCAAGAGAGCAAGATTGAAGAGACGCTTGATAGGGTTCTTGAGACACAGCAGCGAATGACAGTGGACTTCAATGGGAAGATTGATTCTGTCTACACCAACCTGAACACGAAGTTTGAGACTTTGAGCACTCATGTGAAGAAGCTGGAGATGCAGGTTGTGCAGACAGGAGATGGGAGATGCTGTCAAGAGGCAGGAAGACTCGACAAAGAGGGTAGGGGATGATGTGATGAAACACCACGTGAATGCCATCATTGAGGATGATTTTTGGCAAGTGGTGAAGGAAGAGAAACTGCAAGAAGGAGATTTTGAAGTAGAAAGTTTGATGAGTTTCGGCGGATCGCATTGGTGTCGATCGACGCTAGACTTCGAACATCGATCGACGTCGACCAGTCCAAATCGATCGACAGGATCTCTAGAGCATGGATCGATGACACCAACGGAGTCAACCACATCTTACAATGCCGTGAGGATTCTGACTCACGAGTAGTTTGCAGCAGCGAAACACCCACATCCGCCCAGCCCTGATAACGTAAGAATCGCTCGACGAGCTGATACCTCCATCGATACACATGGAGAATCTACTATCGCTCCATAAAGAGATGTCAGTATCGATGGACAACCTCCAGCGCCCATCGATCGACGAGCACCTATTACCTACCGAGTGCAGATGCCAAAGATAGATGTTGCACGTCTTAATGCACTCAGGCCCACACCAAAACCTTCAGAAAACCCACCAGAGACCGTCAGGACACCTTCTGATGATGGAGAAGATCCTATGGAAGAGGATAGGGTTCCTACTGGAAGAACCCTACGGAGAAGAAAGGAAAAATTGGCAAAACATCTGAAGAGGGGGCTAATGAAAAGTAAAAGGAAAATTTTCAAAAAAGCGTCTTCAGGATTCCTCTAGATAAGCCATTCGAAGAGGCCTATTATACCCACAGATTGTGGATGTTCTTCAGAGAAACTAGAGAGAAAGAAGAAAGACATCAAGAGAATGTTCTGTGAAGCTAGAGAAAAGATGAGGATGAGGATTACATTGAAGAAGAAGAGTGATCCTGGGCAATTTGCAATACCATGCACGGTGAAGGGTATTGAATTTCCACATGCCTTGTGCAACACAGGAGCATCAGTCAGCATCCTACCTAGGGTTATGGCAGACCATCTGGGTCTGCAGATGGAGCCTTCGCAGGAGTTGTTCACTTTTGTGGATTGTTCCCAGAGGAACTCAAGAGGAATTGTGAAAGACCTAGAGGTGCAGATTGGTAATGCCCTAGTTCCAGTTGATTTCCATGTCCTGGACATCAAGCTAAACTGGAACTCTTCTCTACTACTTGGGAGAGCGTTCTTGTCAACAGTGGGAGCAGTGTGCAACTTGCAAACCAACCAGTTGTGTCTAACACTCATCGATACTAATGCCCACTAAGACCCCATTCCAGTCAAGAAGCCACAGATGTCCTCCAGAAGAATCAATGATCCAGGAATTATTGCAGCTTGCCACTGTGGAGCCGAGTAAGAGACAGACTACTCAACGTCGATCGACTCACACAGCAACATCGATCGATAGTGGCCATCATAAATCGACCGACACACCACATGAAGAATCGGTCGACAGTAGTCCAGATGATTGGGAGAACGACTACTACAACCCCATCATGGCAGTAAACGATGCACCACCTGAGACCCTTTATGATTTGTATGATGAAGAATACAGAAAGAAAGGAATTCTAGTCTGAAAATTTTGTCCTCTCAGACCAGAGATTCAGGCACAAGTGGAAACAGATTCACTTCTTGCAGAGGCTTATGGAAAAGGATCAGCTCCAGCCGAATCAGTGAAGCAGATAGACGAGCATCTATCGACAGAGAGATACAAGAATCGATCAACAGAGCCAAGAAGAAACCGTTTGACGTTGACGTCCCAGCATCGGTCGACACAACCAGAATTCTGCAGAAGAGCTTTTGTTTCCCACTGTACCAGGAAATTCTACTGGGAGGAAGGATCAGTATGGAATCTACAGAGATGAACAGGGATACGCCAGAGATCTAGATGGAAACAGCATTCGTCCTCACAACATGGATATCATAAGAGTTGTGGAGAGAGCTTCGAGAGATGAGCCAAGCTACATATGTCTTCCTGAACATGCTAACTTATTCACACAGACCAAGCTGGTACCAGAGATCTACACCAAGGACAAGTTCAATGAGATATTCTATGGAGTCTGTCGCGAACGAAGAAGCTTTCCAGATGAAGCTTGATGGTGTCTAACTACTTGCATGGAGGAGATGAAGCAAGACATAGCAATAATTTAACATACTACCGACGTTGCTCGATCGTCATCGATCGACAGAGATCAACATACATTGATCGACGTTCGTCAACGCACATCGTTCGACAATCGGAAGCCAACATCGGTCGACGACAATCCACCACGCCCACATACGATGAAGTCTCAAGAAAATTTTCACACCAGGGAAGAAATAGATCAGTTGGTAGAAGAGATCTTTAGAGCTATGGAAACTACAGAAGAGAGGCTTGATAGGAGATGTGATGACACTATTTCCCAATGGATCTAGCATCAGTGTTTTGACTTCCAAGATTGAAGCTATGCAAGGGGAATTGGTGGAGATTCAGAGTTACATTGCTCGTCGACCAGAAGCATCATCATCGATCGACAGACGCAACAACAAATCGACCGACATTCATCATCGAGCATCAGTCGACGACGCTACAAACAGAGGCCAGCTAGTACCAAAGATTACATCATACATGTCCGACACACATTACCATGGAGAGGAGATCTCAGCTGACACTTACGCCACACTTAGAAGACATCAGTTCAACCTGAGAGTCTTGAAGAAAGATTGCAGAGGATGGAAACACAACTGCAACAATGAAAGAAAATGGCATAGAGGGGAAGAAGCAATGAGAGATTTCGCTGGTACATGGTTCAAGAAGCGCAAAGAAGAGATGGATACTTGTTTTCCAACAAGTCTCAGTGCTCAACATTACTAGCCCAATCACCTCCAAAGTCAAGCTATATGACTATCGCTGAGTGGAAGGCAACCCACTATTAGGTAATATTTATTTAGTTTTTATTGATATACTATTTATGTTGGTTTTTATTTATTGCAGGTCATATTAAAAAAAACACATAAAAAAAACACAAAAAGAGATCTGAGTAGACGATTGCCGTGAGTATCGACCGACGAGAAGCTGTCGACATCGATCGACATTGCCTAACCTGCCGCGACCGATATCAACATCCCTACATCAGTCGACATCCATTCCGATACGGTATATCGTTCTAACTTGTTACGTTGAGTCCTTATGATTTAGTTATCACCATAACTCCGACTGAATTTACACTGGGGACAGTGTAGTTTATGTCTGGGGGGGGGGGGGGGGTTTACTGATAGTAATTTATTATGAGTTTTATTAAAAAGTTTTCAAAAAGTTTTATTGAGTCAAGAAGGGGATAATGAACTAATAGATTTTTGCTTGTTATCTAACCACTCTTAGCACCATTCTAGACTTACTGATTGCAGATAGTACTAAAGATACTAAAGTGGATCAACCTGTCAACTATTCACACTTGCTGAGATTGTTTGAAGGAACCAAAGCTGACCTCCAACACTAAACTTGACACAACTGCTTGTCTTGGGGCTTGGTATGCATGAGATCGGATTCTTCAAACAAGTCTGGAAGGTAAAACCTTGTGTAGATAGATTAAGCACCCTTTCTCTCTCTATTTTCGAAATATAGATAATTAAAATATATATATATATATATATATATATATATATATATTATTACTATTATATATATCTATTAGAGATTTATTAGGAAGGAATTCGAACAGGACTTGGTGGCTACAACCATTAAGGCTTGCTTCATAAGAAGTCTATAGGTAAAGGATTAGAACATGACTTGGTGGCTACAACCATTAAGGCTTGCTTCGCAAATAATCCTACGATATAGGTCAAAAAGAAGTGAACAGGACTTGGTGGCAACCACCATTAAGGCTTGATTCATGGAAGCTGTCCAATCTTGGTCAATGATCTTGCTAATATAAGCAGACTTTGACTAGGAGAGAAATAGTAGAGAGAGAGGATATGAACTAATGTTTACCTGCAGGTCCAAATACTTGTTTGAAATTCCTTGCATCCTGTGATCGATACTCCCAAGGTAAAGCCTACACTTTTATTTATGCTAAGAAATGAGGTTGGTAGAGGGGAATGTCAGACAAGAATTGCTAAGTTGTTGGCTAAATGAATAGGGTTGCTAAGCTAGGATATGGTATAATGTGCTTGTGTGATTAGGACTTTTAGATGTGGATTGCAATATTGCAGAGGTTATGATTCTAAGTTTTAAATCATGTGAGTCCCTGCTGTTTAAAACCTCTTTCAGAGAGACTGCCTGTTTGTTTTGCTTGAGGACAAGCAAAGGGTAAGTCTGGGGGAGTTGATAGACTATGGATTTGACCCATTTTCATCCATGGTTTATAGGTGTTTTACTAATAATTGTTATATTATAGAGTCTATTTATTATGTTTATAAGATCAGGAGTGATTGGAGATAAGTGATGATTTTGGAGCATTCTGGAGATATTTGGAGCAAGCACCCGAGATGACCATCGAGCTCGACCATCGGTCGATATTGGAGAGAGGAATAATTGATCGATGTTCATATCTTGACATCGATTGACAGCGAAGCGCGCAGAAAGCCCGTTTGGTCACAGCCGACATGAAGCCCAAATCTTCACCAATCTACAAGATTGCCCCTGACGAGTTTTAACCTAATTATATAAGCTTTGCTACCATGTTAGAGGCAGAGTGTGCTTTTCTTGTTTTATTTTTTAACAGCAAGGTTTTCTAGGATTTTGATAGATTGGAGAGAAGATCCAAAGTTATAATTTGTGATTGGAACTCCATTAATATCTATTTACTATTCTAATGATGTTTTCTTACCTAACTGCTGTGTTATGAATTGCTTAGCCATGTCTGAGTAGTTCCATTGTTAGATTTTAGGGTTTAAATAGGTTAGGAGGGATTAGTCCCAACTATAGATTGCTGAGTTGTGGTAATTGTCATTAGGATTGTTCATTAATGCCTGTCTCTAGATTAGCTACCTAGAACTTGCCCTAGGATTGATTGATAAAAGCGAGAGCTTCATTCTCATCCTGAAAACATTGTAACTGAGCTAAGTTTCTTGCTATGAGTAAGGCGAGAGCTGATCTAGTGAGCTTAGTAAGCTATCATTCAACCCGCGCATAAAGCTTAACTAGAAGCGCATCGATCGATATTGAATAATCGATCGACGGAGCGAAAGGTGTATCGATCGATATCCATATAGGATCACCGATCGACACTTTCTATTGGTTGACCTACGATAGTTGAGATCATTAGATCTATTAATAGACAAGTCTAAACATGCGAAAGCTGATGGACTTGTTGACTAAGTAGTTGAGCTTTACATTATTATGCATGCAACTCATTAGGCATATGTAGGATTATAATCCCAAGTTTCCTGAATAAAAACCCTAAGTCTAACTATTTCCTTTTAAGCACCAAAACCTCAATCAATCTATTGAACAAACACTTGTTCAATATAAAACTGCAATTTACATTTAAATCTCTAAACCATCTAGCTTAACAAATCATATTAGATTTCTTAGGTTCCCTAGCTCCCTATGAATTCGATCCCTAAGAGGTATCACCTTTTAAGCATGTTGACCACAGTTTTGTTCGTGGACTCGGCTTGTCCGTTAGACTGGGGTGTCGGGGTTGTTGGGGGGGAAAAATACTCAGGTATTGAATTTCTCCAGACCCCAGGCAGGACACTGGCCTCTGGGTCCCCGCTAGGAGGCACCCCGGTTCCCCGCTACGAAGTACTCCGGGTCGGGTCAAAGAGACTTCCGATAAGGAGAACCTTCCATATTTCCGAATATGGAAGAGTTTAACCTACTCCAACCGACTAAGGCCCACCTTAAGAACACTATATAAGGGAACCTAAACCCTAAAGCAAGGGATCGACACTTCGAGACTTAGAGATTAGAGCTAGGCGGCTAGAACTAGGGTTCTTACTCAAAATTGTTGTAGTTCCAGCTCTTTGATCTAATGAAACGTCTCTTTTACTTTCTTACTTGCAAATCAATACAAATACTAGCCTTGTCCATCGGTCCGTGGTACTCACAAAGATCCTACACAAAAATCCCCTAACAGTTTGGCGCTAGAAGGAGGGCAGAATGAGCTACCCGAAGCTTCCCAAGTAACTGAGCCACATAAAACTCGGGAGGAGGATAATCCCGAGCTCTCCTCAGAAGTCCAGAACCTGAAGGAGAAGCTCAACGAACACTCTAAGCAACTGGAGCAGAGCGCCGAGAAGCTCAGCCAGCTCGAATCAGAGAATCTTAATCTCCAAGACGAGACCCAATCCCACAACATGGCGAGAGTAACAAGAAGCGTCAATTCCGGGCTGAGGTCCGCCCCATGTCGACTCTGGAAACACCCAACTCCGGAACCTCCCACCTACGGCGTTGGGAGGAGACGTATCAACGAACGAAAAGGCTAAGGATGCTCAGACCTACGACGTTGGAGACAGTGAATCTGAGCCGGAACCCGAAAAGGAAGCACTTGATGGAGCAACGAAAACGGAATCTCCTATGGTCGCTTACCTGGAGAAGATGTTCTCCAAGAGGCTCGATGCCATGCAGTCCATGGTAGAGAGGCTCCAGGGGTAGCTCTCCCCATCCGGGAAGAGCAACCCCGACTCTTATGCCAATACTCCTTTCACGGATGAGATCACCTTGATCGAGATGCCCAGAAAGTTCTCCTTCCCAGCATTAAGGCGTATGACAGCACTACTGATCGGACGACCACGTCGCCCAATACAGACAAAGGATGCTCGCCGTAGTACTCCCAATTAGTCGCGTGAAGCTACCATGTGCAAAGGGTTCGGCTCAACCCTGACCGGACCCGCTCTGCAATGGTACATTAATCTACCCTCCAGGTCCATAGCCTCCTTCGCGATTCTCAGCGATAAGTTCGTGGAACAATTCACCAGCAGCAGGGACCAGGAGAAAACCTCTGATGGCCTCTACGAAATCCTCCAACACCGGACGAAACCCTACGAGGCTACATAGCCCGCTTCAATCAAGAGAAGGTGGCTATTCCTGAATGCAGCATCCCCACTGCTATCTCTGCCTTCAAGAGAGGCCTGCTCCCGAAGGGGACCTCTATAAGGAGCTAACCAAATACCAGTGCAAAACCATGGAAGACGTCTTATCCCGAGCTTGGGCCCAGGTAAAATGGGAGGAGGATGTTGCCAGTCGCGCTAAGGCACAGCAAAAGCAAGATCCCAAGACAATCAGATTAGACCGAACCGAGCGAGACGAGAAACCCTCTCAAAGACCAGCCAGGGACTCCGGGAATCGAAACCGGGGCACATACCAGAACCGGACGATCGAGAAGGTAGAAGGGATGGCAGTGTCCACTTGGCCAGACATCTCTCACCTCTCCGTCTCAAGGCCGGAGCTGATCAATGTTCTGAGGCAGATGGGCCAACAGGTCAAGTGGCCTCAGAAGATGAAAGCACCCATTTTTTCCGGAACCCTGGTCTCTGGTGCAACTTCCATCGAGACCACGGTCACTAAATGGAGCACTGCGTCGCACTGAAGATCAAGGTCAATGAGTTGCTTAGAAAAGGACACCTCTGGGAGTTCCTTTCCGAGTAGGCCAAGAGCCATCTAATCAAGGAGACAACGGGGAAGCCCACTTAAGCTGCTCCCGTCTCGCCACCTCGACAGGACCAATGATACATGTCATATCGGGCGGTTCGGAGATCAGCGGCATAAGCCATGCAGCCACGAAAAAATCACCTGGAACGCCAAGCACGGCCTAGAGGCGGCCAAGCCAAAATGCCTGCTCCTGGGTACAGACGAAATAAGTTTCACGGCCAAGGAGCAGGAAAAGGTTCTCACCCCACATCACGACGCCATGGTCATATCCCTCACTGTAGCGAATTGCCTGGTAATAAAGATACTGGTAGATAATGGAAGCTCCGGCAACATCATCTTCCAGGCCGCATACAAGGATCTGGGGCAGGACGAAAGCGCTCTAACTCAGAGGAAAACCCCACTCATAGGTTCAGCGGAGAAGTTAAGCAAAACCGCCAGAGAGGTGACCCTCCCGGTATACGCTGAAGGGATCAACGTGTCAACCAAGTTTCTTTTTTGTTGACTGCGACTCGCCCTACAATATGATCCTGGGACGGCCATGGATTCATGGCATGGGAGCCGTCCCTTCGACTCTTCACCAGATGGTGTGAAATTCCCTACACCCTGGGACATAAGGGCAATCAGAGGGGATCAGGAGTATTCTCACTCATGACGTTCAGAGGGATCTATTGCTACAAGGTTTACCCTTTGGCAAAATGCGGGATCAACCTACCAGCGAGTGGTGAACATGTTTACGGACCAGATAGGGCGAACCATGGAGGTCTACATCGACGACATGCTGGTCAAGTCCCAAGAGGCTGAGGACCACATATCCCACCTCCAACAAGCCTTCTCCACTCTCCGGAAGCATAACATAAAATCAACCCAGCTAAATGCTCATCGGGGTCAGTTCCGGCAAGTTCCTCGGGTACATTGTAACCCACCGGGGCATTGAGGCCAACCTGGAGCAAATCAGGGCCATTCATTCGATCCCTTCGGTTAGGGGATTCTTGTGAAGGATCTTTGTGAGTACCACAGAACGATTGACAAGGCTAGTATTTGTATTGATTTACAAGTAAGAAAGTAGAAAGAGACGTTTTATGAGATCAAAGAGCTGAACTACAACAGTTTTGAGTAAGAACCCTAGTTCGAGCCGCCTAGCTCTAATCTCTAAGTCTCGAAATGTCGATCCCTTGTTTTAGGGTTTAGGTTCCCTTTATATAGTCTTCCTAAGGCGGGCCTTAGTCAGTTTGAAGTAGGTTAAACTCTTGCATATTCGGAATATGAAAGGTTCTCCTTATCGAAAGTTTTCCTTTTCCCGGGGGAAGGGGCGGTCCCAGGGACCGGACCCGGAGTACTTCGTAGCGGAGAACCGGGGTGTCTCCTAGCGGGGACCCAGAGGCCGGTGTCCTGCCTGGGGTGGAGAAAATTCAATACCTGAGTATTTTTCCACAACAGTTTGCCCCGTATTGCTCGATTTCTTATCGAACTCGGGGAATAACCTATTAACTCAAGTCAACCGGACTTGCTCATTCCCAGCAGGCTTCCCTTAGGCAGGACATCGCTCCAGTAATCCTGCGATCCCGGGTTCCACTCAGACCGGAACCATACTCTGAACCCGGGGGAGGACCGTTTCCCTTATTCCAGACCGGGGTCTGGCGCTATTGAACCGCTGACTCTTGTCGAAGATGGAGAAGCTCTGGGCTTCTGATGGCGTCTTAGAGACGGTGGAGCCTGGAGCTCTGATGTTTCTGAAGAAGAGTTTATGTATTGATGTGCGGGAATAGATGCTTGGGGACCGGTGCTAGACTTCATCGGAGATTTCAGATCGAATTCCAGGTCTCCTAGGGTTTTTCAGGTTCCGTTCATGACGAGAGAGAGGGAACGGTCCCGGTGGAGCCTCGAAATTTGTTCCCTCGCGTGGCGTCCTCTTTGTGGTGCGTGGAGATCTCGTAGGGGCTTTCCCACTTTCCAATTTTCCCTGTCTCTCTAAACATTTCTCCGCAATCGTCATTTGCTCAAACTCAAATCTTCATTTCAAGTACTATCTCGCTTTCACTCTCTTTTTTCTTTCGACTCCTTCCTCCAGATTCCCTTTTAGATCTTTAGGATGAAATCCAGGCTGGATCTCGCTCTAGATTCTTCTTCCATAGGCGGTAGGGTTAGGTCAAAGAAACAGAGGTCTGAAGCTGGTCCCTCAGAATCAATGGACTGCTCCGGCTCTTCATTAGATCTCACTGCGGAGGTGGAAAACCCTAGCCGTGCAGTTGCCGACGTTGCTCCCAGTGGGTCCTCTTTCGTCAATAGGAGTGGATGAAGTCACAAACTGGCGGGCGAAGTATCATCTCTCTGACGACGTTTATCATTAGGATTCCGGGTCCGTAGATAGGGTCTCAGACTTCGAGGTCGACGAGGTCCCTGTGTATGAGGAATTTTTCTAATCGGGTTTCAGAGATCGAATTCCTTCGCTAGTGGCGAAGGCGTCGGAGGCGTTGGAGATCTCTCCAGGTCAGCTGAATCTCCGTAAAAATCAGCATGAGCATTTTCTACGAAAGTGATTCTTCGTAAAAAGTATCTTTACGAAGAGCCTTGCGGTAAAATCTTGTTCTAATCTCGATCGAACCAAATACCGATTGTCCCAAGGCAACGGACACGTATCCAAACCGGCCACGGACAAGCTCGAGTATCCAAACCGGCCATGGACAAGCTCGAGTATGGCAATCGGACCACGCACAAGCCAAGCTCGGTCGCTACGTAGTGATCGAGCACGCACACGGCTTGTCACTACGTAGCGATCGAGCACGAACACGGTTCAGTCGCTACGTAGCGACCGAGCTCGAGCCAAAGCTCGGTCGCTATGTAGCGACCGAGCCCACACATGGCTCGGTCGCTACGTAGTGACCGAGTTCAAGCCGAAGCTGGGTCGCTACATAGCGACGAGCATGCACACGGCTCGGTCGCTACGTAGCGACCGAGCATGCACACGGCTCGGTCGCTACGTAGCGACTGATCCTGCACATGGCTCAGTCGCTATGTAACGACCGAGCACGTACGCGGCTCGTCGTTACGTAGCGACCGAGCACGTACGCAGCTTGGTCGTTACGTAGCGACCGAACTCTCCCAGAACGTCGATACGACACGAACCCATGCAATCTCGTCTGCTCTTTAATGCTATCTCCAGTGAGGCATGGCTAAACCATTATTTGTTTCTCATCATTCGAAGTCATCAGTCAAACATTACGATAAAAACCGCGGGAAGTTTGTTTTATCAAAGAAACCGTAATAAACGTTTCGAGTCAAAGACGGCCCAAAGAGACCTAAAACGTAGCTCGAAGCCCACTTACGATTTCTTAACCGAAGACCCATAAGCCTTATGGCGGTTTATGCTTGGTTCGTAAGGCAAGATAAATGTCAAGTTTCCGCGGATAAATGTAAAGTTTCCGAAGATAATCACGAAGAACGGGAAAATTGGAGTATCTCCATTTTTGAGCTATGACGGCTTAAGAGCAGAAGGAAAAGGCGCAAACCGGCCTAGGAGCAAGTATATAAGGATTCCGAGGCGAGAGGCAAAGGGGGATTCGAGACACAGCAAAAAACTTAGCACTTAGAGTGATTTAGGCAATTTTCCGTATTTGTTATTCGAGCTGCGACTCAATTAGGTTTATGTTGGGGTCAAAAACGGATACGACGAAGTTGATGTCCAAATCTCCATAAAAAAATCGGCGTAAACTTTTTTTACGAAAGTTATATCTTCGTAAAAAGAACCTTAAGAAGAGGCTTGCGGTAAAATCTTATTCTAATCTCGATCAAACCAAATACCGATTATCCAAACCAGCCACGGACAAGCTCGAGTATGGCAAATCGGACCATGCACAAGCTAAGCTCGGACGCTACGTAGCGACCAAGCACGTACACGGCTCGGTCGCTGGGCCAGCCCGGTCGCTCACAGCTCGGTCACTACGTAGCGACCGAGCACGTATGCGGCTTGGTCGTTACATAGCGACCGAACTCTCCCAGAACGTCGATATGACACGAATCCATGCATTCTCGTATCTAGTCTTTAATGCTATCTCCCGTGAGCAGGGCTAAACCATTCTTTGTTTTCTCATCATTTCGAAGTCATCAGTCAAAATTTACGATAAAAAACCGCTGGAAGTTCATTTTTATTAAGAAAACCGTAATAAACGTTTTGAGTCAAGAACGGCCCAAAGAGACCTAAAACGCAGCTCGAAGCCCACGTACGATTTCTTAACCGAAAACCCATAAGTTTATGACGGTTTATGCTTGGTTCATATGGTAAGATAAATGTAAAGTTTCTGCAGATAAATGTAAAGTTTCCGAAGATAATCACGAAGATCGAAAAAAACGGAATATCTCCATTTTTTGGCTATGACGGCTTAAGGTTGAAAGGTAAAGGCACAAACCGACCTAAGGGAAAGTATATAAGGAGTCCTAGGCGAGAGGTAGGAGGCGGACGCAATACACATCAAACTTAACACTTAGAGCAATTTAGGCAATTTTCCGTTTTTGTTATTCGAGCTGCGACTCAATTAGGTTTCGCAGCCTTAGGGTTTTAGAACTAGGAATCTCGCCGACAGCTCTCGTAGCCCAGGCTCTTACCTGTTGTAACGCTCAAACGCGAATTCGGAATAAGATCAACTTTGCTTCTTTTCGATTTCTTATCTTTTATCGTATTTATTTCGTGTTCTGATTGCTTGGCGTGTGGCATTAGCCGATATCCGGGACCTCTGGGTAATTAGGGTTCTCCTACTTTCCTATTCAAACAGAAATCGACAGTGCGAATTTCGGTTCCCACAGTTTGGCGCTAGAAGGAGGGGGATACGGATCAATCTAACTCTCAGCCACAAACACGCTCAACCAGACATGTCAACTGACGACGCGGATAACATGCAAACTCCTCTCAACGGAGGAAGCGACACCAAACTCACAGTCCAGCAGAGGATGTCTCCGCGGCCAACGCACCAGCCAACGCCGCAACGCTCGAGGAATTTAAAAAAGATGTTTGCCACCTATGAAAAAAGGTCGGAGGAACAGGATAAGCTCGTGAACACCTTGACCAAACAGGTCGAAACCTTAACGGCAAGGACTCGAGCAATCCATCCCGCGGAACCACAAAGGTTCGCGGGAAAAGACTCGACTTCACAACTCCACACGACAGGCCCGGAACATCGCGGGAACGTCCTTCGGACAGAACCCCAGCGAAACATCCCCTGCCGAGAAACGGAACTCAGAGAGTCCTCCACCTCCTGCTAAGGACACCGGAAGCCAATGAAGTCGAGCATGTCGACTTGGATCCCAGCGACGTCTCCAACGATACTGAGGAGGACGCTGACAAACATCCAAGAGAACAGCAGAAGCCGATCGGCTCGAGAAAGCTCCCGTTCGATAAACAATGACAGAAAGAGGAGGAAACCTCTACTGGATCAAAAACGGAGGAGCTGGCCGAAAACAGGCCGAGATTACTCGCAGAAAACGCCGACAAGCTTGGAACTCTGCTAGCGAGAAATCAGACATACGCGGGACATGCCGACTACATACCAAACTGCTGCGGAAGTAAAGGCCGTGAAATCCCAGATCCATCACGCTACCAGTGCTGCCCCAGAGATCGATAGACTACTCGAGGGAGCTCGGAAAATGCTTTCACCGCTCGCATCTCTGATACGAGGGTATTAAACCCGGGAAAATTCAAAGTACAAAGTACGATGGTACAAGCGATCCTAAAGCTCATCTTCAGGCTTTCCACATCACGATGGGAGGACCAGACTGAAGGATAGCGAAACGGACGGCGGCTACTGCCGT
>NW_026014303.1:0-12154 GCF_020379485.1 Brassica napus | reverse complement strand
ATGAATCGCGAAGTTTGTAAGAAGCTTGATTTTGATACATAAAGTAGTGGAGAATCGTGAGGAGGTGAAATAAATCACTTAGGAGTTAGGATGAAGAAGCTATCCCACTTTAAATAAGGTGGATCCCAGTTTTCGGTTTGGGAATATGACAACTTCTTCGTCATTCTAATCAAACCAGGATGAATCGCGATGTAAGAAGCATGATTTTGATACATAAGTAGTGGAGAATCACAGGAAAGGAAATGGGATAAATCTCATAGGAGTTAGGATGAAGAAGCTATCCCACTTTCAAATCAGGTGATCCCAGTTTTCCTGTTTGGGAATATGAGAACTCTTTGTCATTCTAATTTCCCAAACAGGATGAATCGCGATGTAAGAAGCTTGATTTGATACTAAAGTAGTGGAGAATCAGCAGGAAGGGAATGGAATAAAATCTCATAGGAGTTAGGATGAAGAAGCTATCCCACTTTCAAATAAGGTGATCCCAGTTTTCCTGTTTGGGAATATGACAACTTCTTCGTCATTCTAATCAAACCAGGATGAATCGCGATGTAAGAAGCTTGATTTTGATACATAAAGTAGTGGAGAATCAGCCGAAGTGGAATAAATCTCATAGGAGTTAGATGAAGAAGCTATCCCACTTTCAAATAAGGTGATCCCAGTTTTCCTGTTTGGGAATATGACAACTTCTTCGTCATTCTAATCAAAACAGGATGAATCACGATGTAAGAAGCTTGATTTTGATACATAAAGTAGTGGAGAATCAGCAGGAAGTGGAATAAATCTCATAGGAGTTAGGATGAAGAAGCTATCCACTTTCAAATAAGGTGATCCCAGTTTCCTGTTTGGGAATATGACAACTTCTTGTCATTCTAATCAAACCAGGATGAATTGCGATGTAAGAAGCTTGATTTTGATACATAAAGTAGTGGAGAATCACCAGGAAGTGGAATAAATCTCATAGGAGTTAGGATGAAGAAGCTATCCCACTTTCAAATAAGGTGATCCGAGTTTTCCTGTTTGGGAATAAGACAACTTCTTTGTCATTCTAATCAAACCAGGATGAATCGCGATGTAAGAAGCTTGATTTTGATACATAAAGTAGTGGAGAATCACCAGGAAGTTGAATAAATCTCATAGGAGTTAGGATGAAGAAGCTATCCCACTTTCAAATAAGGTGATCCAGTTTCCTGTTTGGGAATATGACAACTTCTTCGTCATTCTATCAAAACAGGATGAATCGCGATGTAAGAAGCTGATTTTATACATAAAGTAGTGGAGAATCAGCAGGAAGTGGAATAAATCTCATAGGAGTTAGGATGAAGAAGCTATCCCACTTTCAAATAAGGTGATCCCAGTTTTCCTGTTTGGGAATATGACAACTTCTTCGTCATTCTAATCAAACCAGGATGAATCGCGATGTAAGAAGAAGCTTGATTTTGATACATAAAGTAGTGGAGAATCACTAGGAAGTTGAATAAATCTCATAGGAGTTAGGATGAAGAAGCTATCCCACTTTCAAATAAGGTGATCCAGTTTTCTGTTTGGGAATATGACAACTTTTGTCATTCTAATCAAACCAGGATGAATCGCGATGTAAGAAGCTTGATTTGATACATAAAGTAGTGGAGAATCACCAGGAAGTTGAATAAATCTCATAGGAGTTAGGATGAAGAAGCTATCCCACTTTCAAATAAGGTGATCCCAGTTTTCTGTTTGGGAATATGACAACTCTTCGTCATTCTAATCAAAACAGGATGAATCGCGATGTAAGAAGCTTGATTTTGATACATAAAGTAGTGGAGAATCACCAGGAAGTGGAATAAATCTCATAGGAGTTAGGATGAAGAAGCTATCCCACTTTCAAATAAGGTGATCCCAGTTTCCTGTTGGGAATATGACAACTTCTTCGTAATTCTAATCAAACCAGGATTAATCGCGATGTAAGAAGCTCGATTTTGATACATGAAGTAGTGGAGAATCACTAGGAAGTTGAATAAATCTCATAGGAGTTAGGATGAAGAAGCTATCCCACTTTCAATAAGGTGATCCCAGTTTTCCTGTTTGGGAATATGACAACTTCTTCGTCATTCTAATCAAACCAGGATGAATCGCGATGTAAGAAGCTTGATTTTGATACATAAAGTAGTGGAGAATCACTAGGAAGTTGAATAAATCTCTTAGAGTTAGGATGAAAGAAGCTATCCCACTTTCAAATAAGGTGATCCCAGTTTTCCTGTTTGGGAATATGACAACTTCTTCGTCATTCTAATCAAACCAGGATGAATCGCGATGTAAGAAGCTTGAATTGGATACATAAAGTAGTGGAGAAACACCAGGAAGTTGAATAAATCTCATAGGAGTTAGGATGAAGAAGCTATCCTACTTTCAAATAAGGTGATCCCAGTTTTCTGTTTGGGAATATGACAACTTCTTCGTCATTCTAATCAAACCAGGATGAATCGCGATGTAAGAAGCTTGATTTGATACATAAAGTAGTGGAGAATCACCAGGAAGTGGAATAAATCTCATAGGAGTTAGGATGAAGAAGCTATCCCACTTTCAAATCAGGTGATCCCGGTTTTCCTGTTTGGAAATTGACAACTTTTCGTCATTCTAATCAAACCAGGATGAATCGCGATGTAAAAAGCTTGATTTTGATACATAAAGTAGTGGAGAATCACCAGGAAGTTGAATAAATCTCATAGGAGTTAGGATGAAGAAGCTATCCCACTTTCAAATAAGGTGATCCCGGATTTCATGTTTGGGAATATGACAACTTCTTCGTCATTCTAATCAAAACCAGGATGAATCGCGATGTAAGAAGCTTGATTTTGATACATAAAGTAGTGGAGAATCAGTAGGAAGTGGAATAAATCTCTTAGGAGTTAGGATGAAGAAGCTATCCCACTTTCAAATCAGGTGATCCCAGTTTTCCTGTTTGGGATATGACAACTTCTTTGTCATTCTAATCAAACCAGGATGAATCGCGATGTAAGAAGCTTGATTTTGATACATAAAGTAGTGGAGAATCAAGTGGAAGTGGAATAAATCTCATAGGAGTTTGGATGAAGAAGCTATCCCACTTTCAAATATGGTGATCCCGGTTTTCCTGTTGGGAATATGACAACTTCTTCGTCATTCTAATCAAACCAGGATGAATCGCGATGTAAGAAGTGATTTTGATACATAAAGTAGTGGAGAATCACTAGGAAGTGGAATAAAATCATAGGAGTTAGGATGAAGAAGCTATCCCACTTTCAAATAAGGTGATCCCAGTTTTCCTGTTTGGAATATGACAACTTCTTCGTCATTCTAATCAAACCAGGATGAATCGCGATGTAAGAAGCTTGATGATTTGATACATAAAGTAGTGGAGAATCAGGAAGGAAGTGGAATAATAAATCATAGGAGTTAGGATGAAGAAGCTATCCCACTTTCAAATAAGGTGATCCCAGTTTTCCTGTTTGGGAATATGACAACTTCTTCGTCATTCTAATCAAACAGGATGAATCGCGATGTAAGAAGCTTGATTTTGATACATAAAGTAGTGGAGAATCACTAGGAAGTGGAATAAATCTCATAGGAGTTAGGATGAAGAAGCTATCCCACTTTCAAATAAGGTGATCCCAGTTTTCCTGTTTGGGAATATGACAACTTCTTCGTCATTCTAATCAAACCAGGATGAATCGCGATGTAAGAAGCTTGATTTGATACATAAAGTAGTGGAGAATCTAGGAAGTGGAAAATAAATCTCATAGGAGTTAGGATGAAGAAGCTATCCACTTTCAAATAAGTGATCCCAGTTTCCTGTTTGGGAATATGACAACTTCTTCGTCATTCTAATCAAACCAGGATGAATCGCGATGAGTAAGAAGCTTGATTTTGATACATAAAGTAGTGGAGAATCACCAGGAAGTTGAATAAATCTCTTAGGAGTTAGGATGAAGAAGCTATCCCACTTTCAAATAAGGTGATCCCAGTTTTCTGTTTGGGAATATGACAACTTCTTCGTCATTCTAATCAAACCAGGATGAATCGCGATGTAAGAAGCTTAAGAAGCTTGATTTGATACATAAAGTAGTGGAGAATCACCAGGAAGTGGAATAAATCTCATAGGAGTTAGGATGAAGAAGCTATCCCACTTTCAAATAAGGTGATCCAGTTTTCCTGTTGGGAATATGACAACTTCTTCGTTCATTAATCAAACAGGATGAATCGCGATGTAAGAAGCTTGATTTTGATACATAAAGTAGTGGAGAATCACCAGAAGTTGAATAAATCTCTTAGGAGTTAGGATGAAGAAGGCTATCCCACTTTCAAATAAGGTGATCCCAGTTTTCCTGTTTGGGAATATGACAACTTCTTCGTCATTCTAATCAAACCAGGATGAATCGCGATGTAAGAAGCTTGATTTTGATACATAAAGTAGTGGAGAATATTTAGGAAGTGGAATAAATCTCTTAGGAGTTAGGATGAAGAAGCTATCCCACTTTCAAATCAGGTGATCCCAGTTTTTCTGTTTGGGAATATGACAACTTCTTGTCATTCTAATCAAACCAGGAAGAATCGCGATGTAAGAAGCGAAGCTTGATTTTGATACATAAAGTAGTGGAGAATCAGCAGGAAGTGGAATAAATCTATAGGTTAGGATGAAGAAGCTATCCCACTTTCAAATAGGTGATCCCAGTTTTCCTGTTTGGGACTATGACAACTTCTTCGTCATTCTAATCAAACTAGGATTAATTGCGATGTAAGAAGCTTAATTTTGATACATAAAGTAGTGTAAAATCACTAGGAAGTGGAATAAATATCATAGGAGTTAGGATGAAGAAGCTATCCCACTTTCAAATAAGGTGATCCCAGTTTTCCTGTTTGGGAATATGACAATTTCTTCGTCATTCTAATCAAAACAGGATGAATCGCGATGTAAGAAGCTTGATTTAGATACATAAAGTAGTGGAGAATCAGCAGGAAGTGGAATAAATCTCTTAGGAGTTAGGATGAAGAAGCTATCCCACTTTCAAATAAGGTGATCCCAGTTTTCCAGTTTGGGAATATGACAACTTCTTCGTCATTCAAATCAAAACAGGATGAATCGCGATGTAAGAAGCTTGATTTTGATACATAAAGTAGTGGAGAATCACTAGGAAGTGGAATAAATCTCATAGGAGTTAGGATGAAGAAGCTATCCCACTTTCAAATAAGGTGATCCCAGTTTTCCAGTTTGGGAATATGACAACTTCTTCGTCATTCAAATCAAAACAGGATGAATCGCGAAGTAAGAAGCTTGATTTTGATACATAAAGTAGTGGATAATCACTAGGAAGTGGAATAAATCATTAAATCTCATAGGAGTTAGGATGAAGAAGCTATCCCACTTTCAAATAAGGTGATCCCAGTTTTCCTGTTTGGGAATTTGACAACTTCTTCGTCATTCTAATCAAACCAGGATGAATTGCGATGTAAGAAGCTTGATTTTGATACATAAAGTAGTGGAGAATTACCAGGAAGTTGAATAAAACTCTTAGGAGTTAGGATGAAGAAGCTATCCCACTTTCAAATAAGGTGAGCACAGTTTTCCTGTTTGGGATTATGACAACTTCTTCGTCATTCTAATCAAAACAAGATGAATCATGATGTAAGAAGCTTGCTTTTGATACATAAAGTAGTGGAGAATCAGCAGGAAGTGGAATAAATCTCTTAGGAGTTAGGATGAATAAGCTATCCCACTTTCAAATAAGGTGATCCCTGTTTGCCTGTTTGGGAATATGACAAGTTCGTCGTCATTCTAATCAAACCAGGATGAATTGCGATGTAAGATGCTTGATTTTGATACATAAAGTAGTGTAAAATCACTAGGAAGTGGAATAAATCTCATAGGAGTTAGGATGAAGAAGCTATCCCACTTTCTAATCAGGAGATCCCAGTTTTCTTGTTTGGGAATATGACAACTTCTTTGTCATTTTAATCAAACCAGGATGAATTGCGATGTAAGAAGCTTGATTGTGATACATAAAGTAGTGGATAATATTTAGGAAGTGGAATAAATCTCTTAGGAGTTAGGGTGAAGAAGCTATCCCACTTTCTAATTAGGAGATCCCAGTTTTTCTGTTTGGTAATATGACAACTTCTTTGTCATTCTAATCAAACCAGGATTAATCGCGATGTAAGAAGCTTGATTTTGATACATGAAGTAGTGGAGAATCACTAGGAAGTTGAATAAATCTCATAGGAGTTATGATGAAGAAGCTATCCCGCTTTCAAATAAGGTGATCCCAGTTTTCCTGTTTGGGAATATGACAACTTCTTCGTCATTCTAATCAAAACAGGGTGAATCATGATGTAAGAAGCTTGATTTTGATACGTAAAGTAGTGGAAAATCACTAGGAGGTGGAATAAATCTCATTGGAGTAAGGATGAAGAACCTATCCAACTTTCTAATTAGGAGATCCCAGTTTTCCTGTTTGGGAATATGACAACTTCTGTTGAACTGAAGAGAAGATGGAGCTTGTTCATTAATAGGGCAAGCTCCAGAAGATGTCCAGAAGAGTTCAATCAAGCTTCAGGAGTGCCCTGAAGTATCTATCATTGTGAAGTTAAGTCCAGGAGAGACTTAGACTGATCTTAGGAAGGATTTGGAGAAGTTTGGGAGAATATGGACGAAGGTACAAAGCTAGGGCAGCCGTACGGACAGTACGGCCATGTACGACCTTGTCGGCTATGTACGACCATGGGAGATTCACAAAGGAGTCTGGTTCAACCAAGAAGAGAGTTAGGGCAATGTGCAAGAATGGGGCAAGTGGTACGGACAGGAGGTCCGTACCAATGACCGAACAACCATGTGGGCGCACCAACATGTTCCGGATCAACCTAAAATGGTGTTGTGCAAACTTAGGGTGCAAGAGAAGCTTGTCTGATCATTATGGACGTTGGAGGATAAGGCAAGGGAATATTCCAAGGATAAATGAGCTGTGTATGCAAGCTGGAAAGGTAAAGGTGCTTTACCTTTACAGCCAAGACCAATCTACACCATCCATTCAAAAGGAGCAATCTGAGCTTTTCATTTTAAATTAAAGACCAGCCAGCTAGCATCAGATCCTTGACTACATCTCATCCGCCCATTTCAAACCAAAGGATCTCCACTCTCCATTTCTTATCCTTAGCTTAGGGTTTCATGAGTTTTGTAACCCATTTTCTATTTAAAGACCCTTTGAGGGCAATTTGTAATCTCTAAGAGAGAGGGGGATTTCCCCTCCTCCTTCATAATCTTATGATACTTTGTCTCTCTAAACTCTCTATTCTCTCATTCTGAATCTCTATACACGTTCTCAGACTTGTTACCAATCTCTTAGACTCTTAGACACCTAAACACCTAGACACATAAACACTTAGACACATAAACACTCATTAGTCTCTCCTCTTCTCAAATCGCTCCCAAGCTCTCTCTCTCTTTACCCATTTGGGTTTCACACACACATATAACCTGAGTACTCTTAAAATCTCATATGGTATCAGAGCCAGGTTCATCTGAACTTGGTTCTAGCTTCCGTACAAGCTCAAGCTCACTCCCATGCCATTTCCAAGCTGATGAAGAGCTCCTGTCCAGCCTGTTGTTTAACCTCTTCAAGATGAAGATGTACTCATCCATGGCGTCCAGAAGCTGTCCTTGGTCGTTCTCCACTCTCTCATGGTCGTCCTGAAAAAAGAAGGCCATTGGAAGCATGTCCAAGCCATTCCTATTCACTGTCCAAGGAGAAAGGTGAAAGCTTTCACCTTGTACCTGATTATGGCGACTCAAACATGAAGAGAAGAGGTGTCTTAGGCATGGTGGGTTCAAGAGGAAGTCCATGAAAGAAGGAGATGTTGGAAGTGACACCAAAAGCTCAGATCTTCCCATGTACTAAGGAGTTTCAAGGAACTAACACTAGTTTCTTGGCTGTAAGGAAATCTCTTTCTCTTGTATAAAGCTTGAGTGTATGAACAGGTTGTGATGTTGTGATGTGATTGAAAACCTGAGGATATGTTTAAGATTGCTAAATGAAAATTGTTTAGAAACTGTCCCAGGATGCTTAAAGAGGCTTGTTTGATGATTGAGAATGTTTGAAATGCTTAATCCCAGTTCTAAAATGAAATGACTTGTTAGGATAGTAGAATCTGTCTTATCCAGCTTGCATTCATGAGTTAGAAACTGATCAAGATTAATGCATATTGTCTTGTAGCTGTCTTATATTGAAGCATTAGATTCATGTCTAAATTGCTGAGTAAAGGAGCTTTAAAAGAAAAAGAAAAATGCTTAAGTAACTTGTCTTGAATCTGTTAGGATCTTGCTTGTACTTAGAAAGTTTGCTTGCAAAGATTAGAACTTGATATTGTCTTGTTTAATCTGTTGCATTGCTTGTGATATTGGGAATCAAACTTGATGATTAATCAAGGATTGATCCCAATACTATTGTGTCTTATCTTTGCTGGAGTTTGAGTGTTGTTTCAGGTTCACAAGATGTGTTCTTAGCTCACCATTCATCCAAGTTAAAAGAGGAAGACTTTGTCCATTTGTGTGTGCAATGGAGAGTTGTTACAAGAAGGGTAAAGGGCAGATGGTTTTAAAACTCACATAAGCTCACTGGGGTTATGTGAGCTACCTAGCGACCCTTGGAGTTATGCGACTGTTCTTCTCCTTACCATTGCAAGTAACTGAAGAAGAAGCCAACCGGGTCTAGGCAGTGGCGTGTCTATTCAAGAGAGTGCTCAAACTAAGACAGAGCACTCTTGGCTGTGTGAAGAAGAAGGCTACTCTATCAAGGTGGCTTCTAGTGTGAGGTGATTGAAGAAGTAGCTGAAACTTCCACAAGCATTCCATCATGGTGGCGAATTCAGAAGGATGATTGCAATGGTTTGTTGTTCCGGATCAAGAGACTCTCACCTGCCCAAGCTTGGTTCTTACTAGACTTAGTTCCAAGCTTAAGAGGGAGTGTTGAAGAAGCTTCTATGATCCTAGAGAGAGAAGAAGAAGTGAGGATTCAAGTGGCGACATTAAGAACCACTCCTTATCATCTTAAACAAGGGAGTAAGCCTAGTCTTATCTATTTCAATATGTCTTGATAGGTCTATCTCTTGGTTATGCTCTGTGATTTCTATATCTAAAGTTCCATTAATGGTTGGTAGCTTCTAGTAGAATGTCTAGAGGCTAATTGCATACTGAAATTATGTTGCTGTTGCATTGTCTTGTTGACATTAAGTAATGTCTAGTGTCCCAGAATCTCATATCTTGTTTATTACAGTGTTTTGTGTGTTGACATAGCTTGAATCATCATGAATGTGTTGTAGAATTGAGTAGAATGTCTCTGCTGCTTGCATCATGTTTGAAAGGCTACTTTGCATTCACATAAGCTTGTTTCATATTGTCTTGATTCAATCCAGTTCAGATTGTTGCTATGCCATAGTTAAATCCATCCTTGATGTCTTATAGCATTTAGAAGTATGTCTAAGCTACTTGAATCATTGGCTTTGATTAAACTAGTGAGCATAAGCATGTACTGATTCACTCTTGTCGCCTAGATTGCATAAGTGTCATCTAGTCTTGTGTTTCATTTGGATTGAATCTGTTGCATTCATATAGTCATTGTTAGAGTCTAATCTAATGCATTAATCTAGTGTTGCATTTAAAAAAAAAAATTGAATTTTAAAAAAGATCAAGTGTATTGCTGAAAACATTCATTGTCTTTGATTGATTAATTGTTGAAAACTACTTGCTGATGTTTTTGCCTTGATTGATTGGCTGTTTTAAGTTTATATATTGTTGTGGCATTGGAGATCAAACCGGATGGATGATTTTGGTTTGGTCCCAATGGGATTAACTGATCTTGCATTGAGTTGTGGTGGTGTTAGGTACACAAAGAAGTGATACATTGACAAGCCAAACCAAAGTGTAAAGACAAAGGTCTTGTGCCATTGCATATCATCACTAGGACATGTTAGTCCATAATCTACAGGAAGTGTAGTGTGATTGATTATGCAATGAGAGATGGCCATTACATAATACCATTGGACAAGTTTAGTCCTTAGTCTACAGGAAGTGTAGCATGGGTAATTATGCAATGAGAGAAGTGTCTTGTGAGTCTCTCTATGGTGATTCAAACACCCTAGTTCCTGGTTAAGGAAGAGAGTACACTCACAAGAAGAAAGCTATCATGAAATATTGATGGTTATAAGACCATGGGGGATGCATAGGATCATCACAAGCTTAGCTCCTTCTAGTCTCGGTTCTAAGCTTGAGGGGGAGAGTCTTAATGCACATGATCCATGGTCAGTCTTCTACAAAGGATCATCAGCTGGAGCTATTCTAGGCAATCTAAGGAAGAAGAAGCTGATGTTGCCACTAAATGGTGCAATGGCCGAGTGGGAAACTCACCAAAACAAAAAGGGAAGTCTACTTATCTATCTTGCTTATAAAGACTGATATCATGTTACTTAAGATGATAGACTTATTTCCTTGAAAGAACTGGATACAATGTGCTTAATCTGAAATGATAGGTTTATTTCCTAAAGAACTGAGGCATTGTGTTCACATTGTATCAGGTACTTGTTATCTTGATAAGCAACTCCTAGGAGATATAAGTGATACCTTCAGAGACTACTTGAGGGAGATTCAAGTGGAGAGTCAAGCTGTGTATGTTCAGAGACTACTTGAAGAAGAATCTAGTGGAAAGTCAAGCTGTTTGGGAAACTCCAAAATGTTCATGGAACACTCCTCACCTAAACAATAGGGAAGTATCTTAAACTCATGACAATTCAATTCATTCATCATGTCATTGTTTAAGCTTAAGATGATACTTAAAATACTTTGAGTAAAATGTGCTGCATTAATGATGTAATCTTAAGGGTCTTGATAAGTACTGATGCACCTTTGGGATAATGTATCAGGTACCATTGCTTGGGCATCACTGAAGTGTTCCTGGTCGTTCCCTAGCTTCTCTAAGGAGGAGTGCTGTGAAGTCAGTTGAGAGGGGGAGTATCAACCCGGCTACATGAAGAGGCCAAGAAGGTTTGAAGTGTGCACAAGCCTTGAAGAGTTGCTGCACCAGTTAGGCCACGATCCAGAGTTCTTTGTGTCCAACCACACTGGTTCTAAGGCACAAAGGCTCAATGGCCAATCCCTAGGCCTTGGAGATCTCTACTCTTTTCCCTTGCAAGGTTTTGTCCCAATGGGTTTTCCTTGTAAGGTTTTAATGAGGGAGACTCTTCAGGGTTCCAAGCTTGACTTAGGATCTCCTAGAGTCAAACTTGAGGGGGAGTGTTGAACTGAAGAGAAGATGGAGCTTGTTCATTAATAGGGCAAGCTCCAGAAGATGTCCAGAAGAGTTCAATCAAGCTTCAGGAGTGCCCTGAAGTATCTATCATTGTGAAGTTAAGTCCAGGAGGGACTTAGATGATCTTAGGAAGGCTTTGGAGAAGTTTGGGAGAAGATGGACGAAGGTACAAAGCTAGGGCAGCCGTACGGACAGTACGGCCATGTACGACCTTGTACGGCTATGTACGGCCATGGGAGATTCACAAAGGAGTCTGGTTCAACCAAGAAGAGAGTTAGGGCAATGTGCAAGAATAGGGCGAGTGGTACGGACAGGAGGTCCGTACCAATGACCGTACAACCATGTGGGCGCACCAACATGTTCCGGATCAACCTAAAATGGTGTTGTGCAAACTTAGGGTGCAAGAGAAGCTTGTCTGATCATTATGGACGTTGGAGGATAAGGCAAGGGGAATATTCCAAGGAATAAATGAGCTGTGTATGCAAGCTGGAAAGGGTAAGGTGCTTTACCTTTACAGCCAAGACCAATCTACACCATCCATTCAAAGGAGCAATCTGAGCTTTTCATTTAAATTAAAGACCAGCCAGCTAGCATCAGATCCTTGACTACATCTCATCCGCCCATTTCAAACCAAAGGATCTCCACTCTCCATTTTTATCCTTAGCTTAGGGTTTCATGAGTTTGTAACCCATTTTCTATTTAAAGACCCTTTGAGGGCAATTTGTAATCTCTAAGAGAGAGAGGGGAATTTCCCTCCTCCTTCATAATCTTATGATACTTTGTCTCTCTAAAAACTCTATTCTCTCATCTGAATCTCTATACACGTTCTCAGAATTGTTACCAAT